>NC_085976.1:15464345-15651845 GCF_910591565.1 Cydia splendana
CACTTGTCACTGGTATACCCCCTTTTTATTACAATTCAACATGGCGGGAACCAGTGACAAGTATGAGTCAATTGATACTCTTTTATAAATTATTCATAAACAAAAGTAAGAATGATCAAAATATAAGCTATTAATAAATAATGATCCTTACAATATTGAGTATGAAATGATTTAACGTACCTATAGTGCATAAGTTCCGAAAAACTTATTGAAGCAAGCAGGGGTGTGAGTGTGAACCCGCGACCATTGGACTGAAAGTCGCACGCTCTTACCGTTAGGTTAGGTAATACCAGCGCTTTATTGGCATATTTCCACACAGGTTTGAGAATAAGGTTGACTGGTAGAGAATGCCTCATAGCATTAAGTTCGCCTTTACCTACATTAAGTTTTCTTTACTGAAATAAAGTTTAAATAAATAAATATAATGTATTTACCACGGTTGCATGTTTGAGCTATTTGCTGAAATATCGATTCTTGGTTGTCTATGATTACATCTGTAGGAAATATACTCTTTATGAATTCTGTCCCTTTACTCTCCACGTACCATCCGCGCTCATCTATCTGCAAATAACAAACTAAGTATAAGAAGCTATTAGAAGCAATATGACAATTTATGACACTAATAATGTAACTTCGCGCATCCATGCAATGATAATCCCTATGACAGTTTCTCCAAGTCGCTTTAGGATACGATTAATTTAACTGAAGAAATGTTTCTCTTAAAAAAATATTTTACTTATAAATAATTTAAAAGGGGATACCCACTTTATGAATGAAATACATTAATAAAGTGATCATGCAATTTTGCAGCTCGCTGTACACCCAGCAGCCACATTGCCTATTAATGGAATTCAGTCATAAAGTGTCCATGCACTTTTGCAGCCGGATGTACATCCGTGATTTAAAAAAAAAACATCACAACTTACAACTCCTAATTTCTTCATTATACACAGTTTGACACAAGTCTCGTTTGTTATTTTGCGGCAATTTTCTTCAACCACCTTTAATGTTTCGGGTGTTATCTGAAAATAACCGTAAAAATAAGAAGTGTATGAGGAAAATTATAAACGATACTTAATAGAAACGTGAAGAGTGTTTATTTATGACTCGAGTCTACAGTTTATATAAGTACCTCCCGTGACACAGATTATTTTTCATCACACTTGCGAAGAAAATAAGTTTTGGCAATAATTTCATTTTAAGTACAAGCTATTATCGCTGACTGTATTTGTTTCCACAGACAACTATTTAATTAATTATTTAATTATAATTGCTTATATATGTATGTACTCGTACATATCAGGTCTTCCAGTAACAATTGTTTCAATACATGCATGCTACCCATATCGGGTGTGGCAATGACAGATGCTTATAATTATAAATTAATAAGTAGTGTTATGATGAGACTTTCAAATTGGTTTATAATTTTATTTAAAATGAATAATATTACAACTTCCGAGATTAAATACTGGATAGAGCCATATAAGGAATTAAAATAATTATAATGAAGTAAAATATAGTGTTCATTGTCCCTTCTGTGATGTATATTTTACAGCGACAAAAAAAAAGGTTTGTTGTGAACCATATCAAAAGTGCGAGTCGGACTCGCCCACCGAGGGTTCCGTACTTTTTAGTATCTATATTATATATTTATTTTTATATTTATTTCTAAAATCCATTACCGCAGTTTCCTTTTCGGGCTCCATCTCGTTCCCGTCGTCTTTATTCTGTAGTACCTATTAACATAATAGTAGTTTCTACATAATGCCTAATTATGTACAGTTACAGACACTGCTTTATCGACACACATATTATAAACTTTCTATGATATATTCACTAACGTCATATTACAGCCGACATTGGTGTCAGTACTTCGCTCTCTGGCGGAACTCACGGATATGAGGTGGCGTCTCCGAAAAATTTTACACGAAACTTTTGTTATAGTTACTTTAAAAACAACAAAACAAATTATTTTTTACTTACAAACTAATTAAAAGGTAAATTGTACGTTAAATGGTGGCAATTGAAAACTTATTTCACGCCCGTAGTAGTAGTAGTAGTAGTTTTTTTTTATTCAGAGACAAACTAGAGTCGAGGTCGATTGCCATATCGTTCGATACCAACTAACATGCGAGATTTGTCAATATTGTATGAAATTGATATATGGTTTCGAATAAAACGTCATCTCGACTGATATTAGAATAGGGGTCAAATCAAATTGCTTTTTTTTTTCAGTGATGTTCGAAATTTGAATGCATTACCAAATCGATTTTGATATAGTAATGAAGCTATTACAACATTTTCACAGATAAGAAATTTGCTGTAACAAAACAGTTTATAGTAATGTGGGCCATTATTTACGGATTTTGAAGGCATCATAGAGGGTTTATGATATGTGTGTATATAAATTATATAATTAAAACATGCTACTTACAAAATATAGAAAATTGGATGTCACACAAAGTTAAGTATATTCAGAAAACCATTTGAATTGTTTAAAACGTTACATAGAGAAATACCATTTCTAAAAACATTATTCTGTTTTTTTATTCTTACCTAACTACTAATCTCACTATTCACTTTACTAGCGTACAACGTCAAGCTAATACAACTTTACTTATATTAGGTATAAATATCTTTGGGGCAACCTACTTACATACTTAGAGATGGAACAATTCCTACCTACGCAAAACATACACTATGGATGGGTCCTAGGCGTAGGCGATGATATTCATATTTATGTGGCGTATACATAAATATAATACTAGTATTACATTCCGATGTAATACTATCTACTTCTTTTGTTACTTATGCTTTTTTTTTTTGACATTTAGATTTTATTCTAGAAATTCTAGACTAGTATTTTTTTATACAATCTTTTTAATGTTTGACGATCCTTTTGTGAAATTCTTAGTGTTAAATTTGATATGTATAATAATCCAATTTTATTATGGAATAATATTAACATCAATAAATTGCTCTGATAATTAGATTAAGATTAATTACGATTCATAAGAGCTTGTTGCTAGGCCTACATGAATAAAGTATATTTTTGATTTTTTTTTTTTGATTTAAATACCTATATATTCGTACATGCATACATAGAAAGCATCCATCACTCGGGAAAAAACTTTCAGTACTGATTATCACAAAAATTCTCCTAACAGAATTCGAACCCAGGACCAATAGATAAAGTGTAATAAGTTAATACAGTTACGAAAACCTTCATTATGCATGGTCCGATACGGACTTGTCGATTTTTGATCACTGGCAAGATTTAAGTATAAACAAGTGACCACTTCAAGTGCAACCTGGCTGAAACGTCGGATAAAAGGTAAGATAATGAAATTTAATCGTCATTAACTAATCATTACTTGCGTGCTCCAGCTGCGTGCAATACAATAGTAATCATTTCATAATATAGGAGGCAAACAAGCAGAAGAATCGCCTGATGGTAAGCGATGGCCGCCGTCGCCCGCAACACCAGAAGAGTTATAAGTGCGTTGCCGAAAATTAAGAATCCCAGTACGCTCTTTTTATTGATGGTCTGAAGGTCGGGTTCGAATCCTGGTACATATAAGGGAAGTTATTTTTTGGTTCCTGAGTTATATATGTTTTCTATGTATTTATGTATAAGTCTTTATCTATTTATTATATATACATGGGTAATACACGAAGTTTCTTTTATGAGCCACATAGAGATTACGCACCGAAAGATAATGTTAATTGTTGGAAAATATAACTCTGTCTATTTTTTGGGGTACAATTTATTTGGGGGTGATTTGTATATTTTTAAAATATTAACCCGGAAAAATAGTAGATAATAACAATTTGTAGATAATAAACTGAACGGCGGTGTTTCCCCTCATATGCGAAAAAAAAAACAGTGGAAACCGTTTAATACGATCACGTTTCATACAATTTCTTACACAATAACGCTTAATTTTACATGTGTTGTTTTTTGTTTATACAGTTGTTTCCAGTTAAGATGCGTTTTTGACGTGGACCTTACAGAACTAATCCTCATCTAAACCTCTCGACTGACGCGCGCAGCTACAGCACAAAATCAACCTTCGTTTATTGCCACTTGTTCACAATATCGCGCCGCACACGATAGGCGTGGCGCTCAAGGAGTAAAGCGGGTTCTACTGTAACTTAGCTTACCTTCTCCATTTCTTCATTTAAGCACTTTGCCACTTCTTCACCTCGATGACAGTTATTGCTGACATGTTTGTTTACTGTAAATAAGCACATTATTGTCTTCGATTACCTCGATAGTTACTCAAGAAATAAGACTTTCTACCTAAAAGTAATATATCGCGTATAATGAATTTAAAATACATCCCATGGTTTGCAATTAAATGATTATGATTATGACGATTTGAACCATTTCCAGCCAACGTGGTCAACAAGAGACTGAGGAAAAATAAATATTGGATTGTACAAAACTAACCACATACATAAATAATGAACGAAAACTTTAAATTTTAAGGCAGGTCGTTCATGCACAATTAGGGCATAAAGTTAGTTCCACTAAGCTGGGATCATAACTGGCCACGCCTCATTAAACAAACACCTATTAACCCTACGTATTACAGATATTAGCAATATATATGCTCTGCAGAGCATGCATGGAGGCAGATGAGACAGCCGCCCACGTCATTTTCGAATGACAGAGTACCGGGCACAACACCTCGGCTCACCCAGAAGTCGTCGGCAATGTCAAGGGTCTGCTAGGCTTCTTGGTAGAGTGGGGTTGGCAAGAATAGTGCCGCTAACCCATCACGCAAAATAGGCGTAATAACAATATATGACGTCGAGTTGCGGAAACCAAACCCGCGAGAACTTATAACCTATTTATACTAATATACATATTATTAATAGCGAGATGCACTGCATTTGAGTTGACGCATTCGCCAGCGTTTAAGGCGTACGTCAATGAAAAAAAAACACCATATTGAAATTGTCTCTGAATGATGAATAATTAAGTAAGATTAAGAAAAATTATGTATCAACGCTTTACTAAAGTACCTACACTAACTAGGTAGGTAACTTTTTAGGATGCTGAATTAAGTACCTAAGAGGAATAACTGTCGCGACTATTGAACCGATTCCGACTCGGGGCGAATCTCACGAGGTTAAAACTACTTTCTAACATACCTACATAACCGTGAGCCAGTTAACGTGTTAATGTCATTTTGACGAAAGCTTCTGCCATCCATCTGACCTTCCAACTCAGAGGGACAAATTGGGTCTTATTGAGATTAGTCCGAATTTTTTACGAATGTGTTCCTCTTTATGTTTTAGTCGAGCGGTAAATATATTGAGTATGAAATGATTTAACGTACCTATAGTGCATAAGTTCCGAAAAACTTATTGAAGCAAGCAGGGGTGTGAGTGTGAACCCGCGACCATTGGACTGAAAGTCGCACGCTCTTACCGTTAGGTTAGGTAATACCAGCGCTTTATTGGGATATTTCCACACAGGTTTGAGAATAAGGTTGACTGGTAGAGAATGCCTCATAGCATTAAGTTCGCCTTTACCTACATTAAGTTTTCTTTACTGAAATAAAGTTTAAATAAATAAATATAATGTATTTACCACGGTTGCATGTTTGAGCTATTTGCTGAAATATCGATTCTTGGTTGTCTATGATTACATCTGTAGGAAATATACTCTTTATGAATTCTGTCCCTTTACTCTCCACGTACCATCCGCGCTCATCTATCTGCAAATAACAAACTAAGTATAAGAAGCTATTAGAAGCAATATGACAATTTATGACACTAATAATGTAACTTCGCGCATCCATGCAATGATAATCCCTATGACAGTTTCTCCAAGTCGCTTTAGGATACGATTAATTTAACTGAAGAAATGTTTCTCTTAAAAAAATATTTTACTTATAAATAATTTAAAAGGGGATACCCACTTTATGAATGAAATACATTAATAAAGTGATCATGCAATTTTGCAGCTCGCTGTACACCCAGCAGCCACATTGCCTATTAATGGAATTCAGTCATAAAGTGTCCATGCACTTTTGCAGCCGGATGTACATCCGTGATTTAAAAAAAAACATCACAACTTACAACTCCTAATTTTTTCATTATACACAGTTTGACACAAGTCTCGTTTGTTATTTTGCGGCAATTTTCTTCAACCACCTTTAATGTTTCGGGTGTTATCTGAAAATAACCGTAAAAATAAGAAGTGTATGAGGAAAATTATAAACGATACTTAATAGAAACGTGAAGAGTGTTTATTTATGACTCGAGTCTACAGTTTATATAAGTACCTCCCGGGACACAGATTATTTTTCATCACACTTGCGAAGAAAATAAGTTTTGGCAATAATTTCATTTTTAGTACAAGCTTTTATCGCTGACTGTATTTTTTTCCACAGACAACTATTTAATTAATTATTTAATTATAATTGCTTATATATGTATGTACACGTACATATCAGGTCTTCCAGTAACAATAGGGTATTTTCCTACTAGTCAAATCAGTTACTTTTTTAGAACTGTCAAAACGATTTGCTAATATGGAATTTATATGAAACATTACATCGTGACGTCACGGTCAACTCGCCTACTTTTTATATTTCTATCCGATTTATTAAATAGAACTTGTGTTTAAAAATAACTCCTATCTGTGTTTTTCTAATAATTATCTGGTGCTTTATTTCATGCATGGTGTAAAATAATTTATTTTAAATACAGTATAATACCCTATTGTTTCAATACATGCATGCTACCCATATCGGGTGTGGCAATGACAGATGCTTATAATTATAAATTAATAAGTAATGTTATGATGAGACTTTCAAATTGGTTTATAATTTTATTTAAAATGAATAATATTACTACTTCCGAGATTAAATACTGGATAGAGCCATATAAGGAATTAAAATAATTATAATGAAGTAAAATATAGTGTTCATTGTCCCTTCTGTGATGTATATTTTACAGCGACAAAAAAAAGGTTTGTTGTGAACCATATCAAAAGTGCGAGTCGGACTCGCCCACCGAGGGTTCCGTACTTTTTAGTATCTATATTATATTTTTTTTTTTATATTTATTTCTAAAATCCATTACCGCAGTTTCCTTTTCGGGCTCCATCTCGTTCCCGTCGTCTTTATTCTGGAGTACCTATTAACATAATAGTAGTTTCTACATAATGCCTAATTATGTACAGTTACAGACACTGCTTTATCGACACACATATTATAAACTTTCTATGATATATTCACTAACGTCATATTACAGCCGACATTGGTGTCAGTACTTCGCTCTCTGGCGGAACTCACGGATATGAGGTGGCGTCTCCGAAATATCTTTATCGCATATTTTACACGAAACTTTTGTTATAGTTACTTTAAAAACAACAAAACAAATTATTTTTTACTTACAAACTAAGGTAAGTACCCCTATTAACGACCCCATTAAAATTGGCATTCATTACCGCGGTATATACAAAATAGCGTTTAATAAGAAAGCTTATTAACTTTCTTAGAATCTAAGAACACAGAAATAAAGCCTTATCGTTTGACTATCGAATAAGTATAACATTGCTACGAAAACATCACGCAAAAAAGTCGAAAATACTAAACTAACGCATCAGGAGCGCAAGATTTGGTTGCTCCATACTAACACGCAACACCTCAAGTAAGTAAACGCGTATTATATTTAGTGATTAGCGTAATAATGGTAAATATTATGGAAAGACTAAGACTTGAGATTGATTCTTAGTTATTATCTTTATGGTTCCCAAATACTTTATTTGTGATATTTGCTCGGCAATTGGAAAAAAATAGGAAATTAAAAACCTCGGTGTTAGGTTCCATTTTCTTTGTGTGATACCTAATTTCGAGGTATACCTCGGTAATAACGGAAACGGCATTTTAGATTCGGGCGATCTTATATTCATATATAAATGCACATTTACTTGACTTTTAATGTTATTGAAATATTCAACCTCCTATAAAGCTAAAGAGCTATTAACGTGGTATGAAATCTATTCAATACCTCTTAATTTTGATGACAATTTTAGACACCTTCTCAGACGTTTTCTTAGAAACCCTTATATGAGAAACTCGTTCAAGTATTGATATAAAAACATAAGTATGGTTATAAAATTTATTTTTACCATTGTTTTGTAATATTTGGAACCATCCATATTTATTGTTTTAAAAAAATACAAGATAACTATTCATTTTTATTAGTCGTAAATGAGTTTTAAAATTATTTGAATTGAACCGTTTAACGATGGTTAGAAAAGACATCACTCGGTAATAAGCTGTATGAGAACCTAATACAGACCCACCCAAAACTTTCATGACTTCGAAATTAATAGGTTCTTAAAATACCTAATACTTTTGATAGTCTTTTGTATACCAGGTACATAATAATTGTTCTTAAAACCTAATTATGTACCGTTGCACACAATATTTTTTCTAAGGCAGCAAACATAAAATAAATATAGATAGAGAAGATAGTAGAAAAATATATTTTATGTTATTTTAATAACATAATAGACACACAAACATACAACATTAACATTAACTTACACAGATCTTGTATATATTGTGTAGAATATAATTGTGATAGGTAGCTTAAATTAACTATCTATCTGTTGCATAAATGATGGCAGGTGGACTAAAACAGTGACAGACTGGACACCTCGTAACGGCCACAGGAAGAGGTAGACCCAGGAAGCGTTGGGAAGACGTGTTCCGCGAAGTATGTGGACCAACATGGAGGAGACGGGCTATGGACAGAGAGGATTGGAGAGATACGGGGGAGGCCTACGCCGCTCAGGCGACTTTCATAAGCAAACGTGTTTAATAGAAGTAGAATTTGTAAATAAACATTATATAGTGAAACACTTTAAATAATATAGTACGTGTTTTAGATTTTAGTTATATTTAAAAAAAGTTTTATACTCCAAAAATTACAGTACAATATTTTTATGTTTAATGTAATATTTTAAATTGTAATGTGTTTTATGATAGGCTTTTTTACTTTACTTTTACTTTAGGTAGCTTAAACTTTTTGGAGCAACTTGCCCTTCACGTCCGGTTGAAATAATTAAGTACCTATTTTTTTAACGTAGATAGGTAATAAATTAAACAAGAATTTCGACAGCATCACACTTGCTCGTAAAGGGTAACCCACGATGTTTTTAGCGTTAAAGGAACCAACTATTTTTATTTTAAATTCATTAATTAAGTCTTATAATATGAAAAGCGTACTGTACTGATTACCTATACCATTTTTTATCCATTATTGTCAAATAAATAATACTTATCATAATTATGGAACTAAAAATGCGACGGGTTATCCACCCTCGTAAAAAGGAACCCACATCCGCGGTATTTGGGTAACAGTGGTCCATTACCACGGTAATAGGCGATTTCGACATTTTGGTTTTGATAATTATTGTTTCCTTTATATTTTTCTAAAACAAGGCCAGAAACTAAAATAATATAAACTTTAATTAACAAACTAACATAAAAAAATATGTCTTGGTTCATACACCGTCGGTTTATGCTTAATTTTTGGCTCTTTTTCGAAATCGGATATGAGGTGGCGTCTCCGAAATATCTTTATCGCATATTTTACACGAAACTTTTGTTATAGTTACTTTAAAAACAACAAAACAAATTATTTTTTACTTACAAACTAATTAAAAGATAAATTGTACGTTAAATGGTGGCAATTGAAAACTTATTTCACGCCCGTAGTAGTAGTAGTAGTTTTTTTTTATTCAGAGACAAACTAGAGTCGAGGTCGATTGCCATATCGTTCGATACCAACTAACATGCGAGATTTGTCAATATTGTATGAAATTGATATATGGTTTCGAATAAAACGTCATCTCGACTGATATTAGAATAGGGGTCAAATCAAATTGCTTTTTTTTTTCAGTGATGTTCGAAATTTGAATGCATTACCAAATCGATTTTGATATAGTAATGAAGCTATTACAACATTTTCACAGATAAGAAATTTGCTGTAACAAAACAGTTTATAGTAATGTGGGCCATTATTTACGGATTTTGAAGGCATCATAGAGGGTTTATGATATGTGTGTATATAAATTATATAATTAAAACATGCTACTTACAAAATATAGAAAATTGGATGTCACACAAAGTTAAGTATATTCAGAAAACCATTTGAATTGTTTAAAACGTTACATAGAGAAATACCATTTCTAAAAACATTATTCTGTTTTTTTATTCTTACCTAACTACTAATCTCACTATTCACTTTACTAGCGTACAACGTCAAGCTAATACAACTTTACTTATATTAGGTATAAATATCTTTGGGGCAACCTACTTACATACTTAGAGATGGAACAATTCCTACCTACGCAAAACATACACTATGGATGGGTCCTAGGCGTAGGCGATGATATTCATATTTATGTGGCGTATACATAAATATAATACTAGTATTACATTCCGATGTAATACTATCTACTTCTTTTGTTACTTATGCTTTTTTTTTTTGACATTTAGATTTTATTCTAGAAATTCTAGACTAGTATTTTTTTATACAATCTTTTTAATGTTTGACGATCCTTTTGTGAAATTCTTAGTGTTAAATTTGATATGTATAATAATCCAATTTTATTATGGAATAATATTAACATCAATAAATTGCTCTGATAATTAGATTAAGATTAATTACGATTCACAAGAGCTTGTTGCTAGGCCTACATAAATAAAGTATATTTTTGATTTTTTTTTTTTGATTTAAATACCTATATATTCGTACATGCATACATAGAAAGCATCCATCACTCGGGAAAAAACTTTCAGTACTGATTATCACAAAAATTCTCCTAACAGAATTCGAAGCCAGGACCAATAGATAAAGTGTAATAAGTTAATACAGTTACGAAAACCTTCATTATGCATGGTCCGATACGGACTTGTCGATTTTTGATCACTGGCAAGATTTAAGTATAAACAAGTGACCACTTCAAGTGCAACCTGGCTGAAACGTCGGATAAAAGGTAAGATAATGAAATTTAATCGTCATTAACTAATCATTACTTGCGTGCTCCAGCTGCGTGCAATACAATAGTAATCATTTCATAATATAGGAGGCAAACAAGCAGAAGAATCGCCTGATGGTAAGCGATGGCCGCCGTCGCCCGCAACACCAGAAGAGTTATAAGTGCGTTGCCGAAAATTAAGAATCCCAGTACGCTCTTTTTATTGATGGTCTGAAGGTCGGGTTCGAATCCTGGTACATATAAGGGAAGTTATTTTTTGGTTCCTGAGTTATATATGTTTTCTATGTATTTATGTATAAGTCTTTATCTATTTATTATATATACATGGGTAATACACGAAGTTTCTTTTATGAGCCACATAGAGATTACGCACCGAAAGATAATGTTAATTAATGTTGGAAAATATAACTCTGTCTATTTTTTGGGGTACAATTTATTTGGGGGTGATTTGTATATTTTTAAAATATTAACCCGGGAAAATAGTAGATAATAAAAATTTGTAGATAATAAACTACATGGCGGTGTTTCCCCTCATATGCGAAAAAAAAAACAGTGGAAACCGTTTAATACGATCACGTTTTATACAATTTCTTACACAATTAACGCTTAATTTTACATGTGTTGTTTTTTGTTTATACAGTTGTTTCCAGTTAAGATGCGTTTTTGACGTGGACCTTACAGAACTAATCCTCATCTAAACCTTTCGACTGACGCGCGCAGCTACAGCACAAAATCAACCTTCGTTTATTGCCACTTGTTCACAATATCGCGCCGCACACGATAGGCGTGGCGCTCAAGGAGTAAAGCGGGTTCTACTGTAACTTAGCTTACCTTCTCCATTTCTTCATTTAAGCACTTTGCCACTTCTTCACCTCGATGACAGTTATTGCTGACATGTTTGTTTACTGTAAATAAGCACATTATTGTCTTCGATTACCTCGATAGTTACTCAAGAAATAAGACTCTCTACCTAAAAGTAATATATCGCGTATAATGAATTTAAAATACATCCCATGATTTGCAACATGATTTGCAATTAAATGATTATGATTATGACGTTTTGAACCATTTCCAGCCAACGTGGTCAACAAGAGACTGAGGAAAAATAAATATTGGATTGTACAAAACTAACCACATACATAAATAATGAACGAAAACTTTAAATTTTAAGGCAGGTCGTTCATGCACAATTAGGGCATAAAGTTAGTTACACTAAGCTGGGATCATAACTGGCCACGCCTCATTAAACAAACACTTATTAACCCTACGTATTACAGATATTAGCAATATATATGCTCTGCAGAGCATGCATGGAGGCAGATGAGACAGCCGCCCTCGTCATTTTCGAATGACAGAGTACCGGGCACAACACCTCGGCTCACCCAGAAGTCGTCGGCAATGTCAAGGGTCTGCTAGGCTTCTTGGTAGAGTCGGGTTGGCAAGAATAGTGCCGCTAACCCATCACGCAAAATAGGCGTAATAACAATATAATAATATGACGTCGAGTTGCGGAAACCAAACCCGCGAGAACTTATAACCTATTTATACTAATATACATATTATTAATAGCGAGATGCACTGCATTTGAGTTGACGCATTCGCTAGCGTTTAAGGCGTACGTCAATGAAAAAAAAAACACCATATTGAAATTGTCTCTGAATGATGAATAATTAAGTAAGATTAAGAAGAATTATGTATCAACGCTTTACTAAAGTACCTACACTAACTAGGTAGGTAACTTTTTAGGATGCTGAATTAAGTACCTAAGAGGAATAACTGTCGCGACTATTGAACCGATTCCGACTCGGGGCGAATCTCACGAGGTTAAAACTACTTTCTAACATACCTACATAACCGTGAGCCAGTTAACGTGTTAATGTCATTTTGACGAAAGCTTCTGCCATCCATCTGACCTTCCAACTCAGAGGGACAAATTGGGTCTTATTGAGATTAGTCCGAATTTTTTACGAATGTGTTCCTCTTTATGTTTTAGTCGAGCGGTAAATATATTGAGTATGAAATGATTTAACGTACCTATAGTGCATAAGTTCCGAAAAACTTATTGAAGCAAGCAGGGGTGTGAGTGTGAACCCGCGACCATTGGACTGAAAGTCGCACGCTCTTACCGTTAGGTTAGGTAATACCAGCGCTTTATTGGCATATTTCCACACAGGTTTGAGAATAAGGTTGACTGGTAGAGAATGCCTCATAGCATTAAGTTCGCCTTTACCTACATTAAGTTTTCTTTACTGAAATAAAGTTTAAATAAATAAATATAATGTATTTACCACGGTTGCATGTTTGAGCTATTTGCTGAAATATCGATTCTTGGTTGTCTATGATTACATCTGTAGGAAATATACTCTTTATGAATTCTGTCCCTTTACTCTCCACGTACCATCCGCGCTCATCTATCTGCAAATAACAAACTAAGTATAAGAAGCTATTAGAAGCAATATGACAATTTATGACACTAATAATGTAACTTCGCGCATCCATGCAATGATAATCCCTATGACAGTTTCTCCAAGTCGCTTTAGGATACGATTAATTTAACTGAAGAAATGTTTCTCTTAAAAAAATATTTTACTTATAAATAATTCAAAAGGGGATACCCACTTTATGAATGAAATACATTAATAAAGTGATCATGCAATTTTGCAGCTCGCTGTACACCCAGCAGCCACATTGCCTATTAATGGAATTCAGTCATAAAGTGTCCATGCACTTTTGCAGCCGGATGTACATCCGTGATTTAAAAAAAAAACATCACAACTTACAACTCCTAATTTTTTCATTATACACAGTTTGACACAAGTCTCGTTTGTTATTTTGCGGCAATTTTCTTCAACCACCTTTAATGTTTCGGGTGTTATCTGAAAATAACCGTAAAAATAAGAAGTGTATGAGGAAAATTATAAACGATACTTAATAGAAACGTGAAGAGTGTTTATTTATGACTCGAGTCTACAGTTTATATAAGTACCTCCCGTGACACAGAATATTTTTCATCACACTTGCGAAGAAAATAAGTTTTGGCAATAATTTCATTTTTAGTACAAGCTTTTATCGCTGACTGTATTTTTTTCCACAGACAACTATTTAATTAATTATTTAATTATAATTGCTTATATATGTATGTACTCGTACATATCAGGTCTTCCAGTAACAATAGGGTATTTTCCTACTAGTCAAATCAGTTACTTTTTTAGAACTGTCAAAACGATTTGCTAATATGGAATTTATATGAAACATTACATCGTGACGTCACGGTCAACTCGCCTACTTTTTATATTTCTATCCGATTTATTAAATAGAACTTGTGTTTAAAAATAACTCCTATCTGTGTTTTTCTAATAATTATCTGGTGCTTTATTTCATGCATGGTGTAAAATAATTTATTTTAAATACAGTATAATACCCTATTGTTTCAATACATGCATGCTACCCATATCGGGTGTGGCAATGACAGATGCTTATAATTATAAATTAATAAGTAATGTTATGATGAGACTTTCAAATTGGTTTATAATTTTATTTAAAATGAATAATATTACAACTTCCGAGGTTAAATACTGGATAGAGCCATATAAGGAATTAAAATAATTATAATGAAGTAAAATATAGTGTTCATTGTCCCTTCTGTGATGTATATTTTACAGCGACAAAAAAAAGGTTTGTTGTGAACCATATCAAAAGTGCGAGTCGGACTCGCCCACCGAGGGTTCCGTACTTTTTAGTATCTATATTATATATTTTTTTTTATATTTATTTCTAAAATCCATTACCGCAGTTTCCTTTTCGGGCTCCATCTCGTTCCCGTCGTCTTTATTCTGTAGTACCTATTAACATAATAGTAGTTTCTACATAATGCCTAATTATGTACAGTTACAGACACTGCTTTATCGACACACATATTATAAACTTTCTATGATATATTCACTAACGTCATATTACAGCCGACATTGGTGTCAGTACTTCGCTCTCTGGCGGAACTCACGGATATGAGGTGGCGTCTCCGAAATATCTTTATCGCATATTTTACACGAAACTTTTGTTATAGTTACTTTAAAAACAACAAAACAAATTATTTTTTACTTACAAACTAATTAAAAGGTAAATTGTACGTTAAATGGTGGCAATTGAAAACTTATTTCACGCCCGTAGTAGTAGTAGTAGTTTTTTTTTATTCAGAGACAAACTAGAGTCGAGGTCGATTGCCATATCGTTCGATACCAACTAACATGCGAGATTTGTCAATATTGTATGAAATTGATATATGGTTTCGAATAAAACGTCATCTCGACTGATATTAGAATAGGGGTCAAATCAAATTGCTTTTTTTTTTCAGTGATGTTCGAAATTTGAATGCATTACCAAATCGATTTTGATATAGTAATGAAGCTATTACAACATTTTCACAGATAAGAAATTTGCTGTAACAAAACAGTTTATAGTAATGTGGGCCATTATTTACGGATTTTGAAGGCATCATAGAGGGTTTATGATATGTGTGTATATAAATTATATAATTAAAACATGCTACTTACAAAATATAGAAAATTGGATGTCACACAAAGTTAAGTATATTCAGAAAACCATTTGAATTGTTTAAAACGTTACATAGAGAAATACCATTTCTAAAAACATTATTCTGTTTTTTTATTCTTACCTAACTACTAATCTCACTATTCACTTATGCGACTTAGGTCTTAGTGTCGCACACTCAAGGTCTAAGAGAGGTGGTGACCCAGTGAAAACTCCGATGTTATTACTAATATATTATTTATTGGCGTGTGTTCACAATCAAGGTACAGAAAAAAGTGGCGGGGCCCGTGAGAACATACATGGACGCTAACCCCCCGCGCGTCCCGCGCGTCGATTCTATTTTGCTGCGTTGTGGGATTAGCCATCCAAGTGTGTTCCCACAGTAATCCCCCCCTTTTTGAAAAAAAAAGGAAAAAAAAAAACACAAAGAAAAATAATCATAATTACGGAACCTTACTTAAAATTACACTTAATACAGTTAATACACTTGTTCCGGTGCAGTAGGAGGCGGCAGCGATGCGACGGCTTTGCGCAACCAATTTCTAACATGACTCTTACATCTGGCCCGTAGTATATACGCCAGCACTATGCACAGGACCACGCCAACTGCTATGAGTCCTATTCCCACGTAATTTAGTTTCGCTTCGACCTGCCCGGAGATCGACTGTACTTGGGCTATCGCGATGTTGCTGCTCAGGGACTTCTCGTCTTTACTTTGACCCAGACCCATTCTTCCAAGTAGAATAATGATTAATAAAAAATAATAACACAACGTAAGACAGTAGCGCTTACGCTGGTCTCTGATAGAAATTGGTTACGTCCCATCGAAATCGCTATTTAAGTATTACAAAATTTGCGTACATGCAAAATACAAAATAAAATTACACAAGATTTATTAAAAAGTATGTCTAATTCAAAACACTACTTAACTAGGTTGCAACCTAAGATATAGCGCTATAGGTAAGTATAATTTAATCACAATTTAATGATTCATTTGCATTACAGCGGACCTCGTAAACATTACTGACGTTGCATCTCGGTCGGCCGAACCGTGCGATGTTACAACAGCAATGCAACTTGATGCCATAACTATTAAGTAATAAGTCATATTTTATATAACACATAACAGTAGGTAAAACTTGTATGCAAGGAGGACTTTGCTTCTTTTCGCAAGAATGCTAAAGTTCCCCTTACGGAAATCGACACATACTTACATGATACTATAACATTACACATTAAAAAAAAAATACTAATACTACGGATCGATCCTAAAATCTAATGTGCACATAGGTTAATATCAACTCAATCATCAATTAGAAATCGGACTGGTCTTTTAACAGTCCTTCCGCTGCGTGTGGTCCGAGTCACCGGAACAGGTATGGGCGATGGTGCCGCTGATGGCGTTTCCCGATCCCCCATATCCTGTGACGTACTCCTATTGTCTGTGCTACTTTGATTTTTGGTGACATCTTGGTCAGTATCCAAATTAAGTATAAATGCTGGCTTTAACCTATCGATAGACACACGAGCTTGTCTGCCGGGAAGTTGTATTAAAAATACCTTTTCACCCCTTTCGATGACCTTGTAGGGTCCATCATACGGCGGTTTTAATGGCTTGCGCACCGTGTCGTCTCTAAGGAAAACATGCGTGCACGTGAGCAAGTCATTATGTACGAAAATAGTCCTATCTCGTCTATCACGCTTGAACGCTGGCTTGAGACTAGAAATGTGATCCCTAATTTTCTCTACCACGCTATAAGGGTCAACGGGGTCCCTATCCCTCGTCGTTTCATAAAACGCTCCTGGCAGACGAAGCGTGCGACCGAACGTCATTTCCGCTGCGCTTATGCCACTGTCGGACCTACCCGCGGTGCGCAACCCGAGCATTACACTTGGAAGAAGGTCTACCCATGAGCTTCCGTCTCCGAGCTTTGCCATGAGCGCAGATTTGAGTGACCTATGCCATCGTTCGATACGACCATTTGACTCCGGCCGATAGGGGGTGGTTCTTATCTTATCTACCCCTAACAACTTCATTAGTTCTGCAAATAACCTACTTTCAAATTGGCGTCCTTGGTCGCTAGTTAGCCTTAGCGGACAACCGTAGCGAACAATCCAGCCTTCGTAAATGGTTTTGGCCACTATCTCCGCGGTTATTTCAGTAATAGGAAATGCCTCGGGCCAACGCGTATACCTATCTATGATAGTTAGGAGATACCTATACCCGTTTGAAGTCGTTATCAATGGTCCCACAATGTCTACGTGTATATGTTCGAAAGCTGCTGAGTCGGGGAATGTGCCTAGATCTGACACCGTATGTCGGCTGACCTTCGCCCTTTGACATTGAATACACGACCGAGCCCAAATTCCTACATCCTTATTTACTTCTGGCCAAAAGTAGCGTTTACTAACCATTTTCCTACTAGTGCGTATTCCGGGATGACTTAATGAATGTAAACTATCAAATATTTTCCGACGGAACTCTAAAGGTAAATAAGGTCGAGCTTCGCGTGTAGAAGTTTCACAAAGGATAGGTTTAGTGCAAGTCGGCAATGTTATTAGTTTGAGTTGCACTTTGCTTGCGTCATTGGGAGTCGATTGCGCCATGCGCAAAACATAGTCATCTTTAGCTTGTGCGTCGGCTAATTCTGAGAAATCTAATACCGACGGGCAATCAATTGTTTCGACTCTAGACAGCGTGTCTGCGACTACATTGTCCTTGCCACTTATATGACGTATGTCTGTAGTGAACTCACTTATAAAAAGGAGTTGCCTCGCGCGTCTGGGACTTTCCTTGCTGTCGTCACCTACCTTATTAAATACTGTACATAAGGGCTTGTGGTCGGTATACAGGGTCAATTGGCGACCTTCGAACGACTTACGGAAGTGCCTGATTGATAAGTAAATAGCGAGGAGTTCGCGATCGTACGTACTGTACTTAGCTTGAGCCGAGGACAACTTTTTCGAGAAAAATCCCAAGGGTTCCCATGAATTATTTACCCGTTGTTGAAGGACACTGCCGACGGCAATATCTGATGCGTCACACATAAGTGCTAAAATGGCGTCAGGCTTGGGGTGCGCGAGTGTAGCTGCCTGTTGAAGACCTGCCTTACACTGCGCAAACGCCTCCTCTGCCTTTGTTGTCCACTCGATCTTGGTTTTGTCTTTCTTTTTGGTGTTAACTAAATACTTATCTCGCTCTGCTTGCTTGACGGCTGCGTCCTGAATGTGACCTCTATAAAAATTCAGCATTCCTAGGAATCTGCGCAGCTCTTCCATGGTTTCTGGCTTCGGATAGTCGACTATGGCACTTACCTTATCCTCGAGCGGCTTGATACCTGCCGTCGAGACATGATGCCCCAAAAACTCAACCGAAGAGCGTCCAAAACAGCATTTGTCCAGATTTATCGTGATTCCGTACTTCGTAAACCTTTCGAACACTAAAGCTAGATGTCGCTCATGCTGCTCACTGTTGTCGCTAGCTATGATGACATCATCTAGGTAATTGAAAAGGAAGTCCAAACCTTGAAGTACGGAATTATTCATAAAGCGCTGGAAGGTCTGGGCAGCATTCCTGAGCCCGAAACTCATGCGGGGGAACTCAAATAGTCCGAATGGTGTTATTATACTCGTTTTTTCAATGTCCTCTGGCGCCACGCTAATACAGTGGTACGCGCGATTAATATCTAACTTTGTAAATATTTTTTTCCCCGCCAGAATGTAGGTAAAATCGTGCAATCGCGGAATGGGATACCTATCGGGCTTAGTTATAGCATTAAGCATCCGGTAGTCCCCACAAGGTCGAATGTCGCCATTCTTTTTCGCTACTACGTGTAGCGGACTAGCCCAGGCACTTTTCGATGGACGACAAATACCTAACTCTTGCATCAATTCAAATTCTTTTTTTACTTTCTTATACCTATCTGGGGGAAGCGGCCTAGCACGCGCAAAAACTGGTGGCCCTGTAGTTTCTATGTAATGTAGCACGTTATGCGGTGCCGTCTCTTTGAAAGAGGCGGGTTTGGTAATTTCCGGGTACTCGGACAACAGTTTACGGAAGGGATGTTCCACGCTAAATGCAAAAATTGAGGGTTGAGTGGTACTTACCATTTTTGCGGCGACCTTGAGGAACGTCGTCAGGTCTATCAACATACGTGCACTTAAATCGACAACCAGCTTATGATGGGCTAAAAAATCAGCTCCCAAAATAGGCTGCTTAACGTCGGCGACGACGAACTCCCAACGGTACGGTCTGCGTAATTTAAGGTCCAACACTAACGTTTTAGTCCCGAATGTCTTTATTTCCGTACCGTTCGCGGCATAAAGTTTATATCTCGCGCACTCGTTACTATAAAAACGATTCTTTGGCGGCAAAATCGACACATCGGCGCCCGTATCGACTAAAAACTTAAGTCCACTTTCCCTATCCGTAACACACAAACGACGGCTAACCGATGTAGTGCAAACCTCCGTCGACGATTGCACCATCGTTTTTAGTTTTCCGAACCCGACGTTTTCCACGCGCACGGCTGGTAGCAACGCTGGGCCTTCTCGCCGAACTTGAAATGATATCGGCAAAGCCAATCTGGGTCGTCCTTGGTACGCCGAGGTTGACCGCGCGAAGAGCTCCTAGCGCGCGATGTTGACCTCCCGTAGCTGCGTCCTCGCTGCCTCTGATTTCTCTGCCGCGACCTTGACCGCTCCATATTTGACATTTGGGCGGTGAGTTTGGCGATCTGTTTAGTCAGGAACGCTATCTCTGACTGCGAAGAGGTTGACGTTAACGCGTTGCTGTCACACAGCGGCTTACCGAATGACGGCGGTTGCTTGACCTCGGAAACGTAGCTATGACGCGTAGCTTCAGTCACATTATCCGCAATAATGGCCAATTTGTCGAGATCACTTGTTTCTGCTACTGCCAGGACTCCTCGCACGTTCACAGGTAAGCGGCCTTGCCACAGAATCCGCAGGGTCTCATCGGGGAAGTTTTCACGAGCCAGGTCCCTCATTCTATTCAGTAACTGGCTTGGTTTCGACTCACCGAGTTCCAATTCCCCGATCAATTTTTCAATTTGACGGATTCTCGTGTCCTCGAACAAGGATAACAGCTTGGCCTTCAGCGCGGCGAACTTGTTTACGGCCGGCGGGCGAGACAGGAAATCCGTAAGCTGCACAATCACTTCTTTAGGCAGCTTGGCGACCACGAGATCGAATCTGGAATCATCCCCCAGCTTCTGCGGCGCGAGGATGGCTTCGACGCGAATAAACCACACTCGCGGCTGGTCCGTCCAGAATTCCGGCAAACGGGACGACAGTGAAATTGCCATTATATCGGGTTTGACGTCTGGTGACTCGGCGCTGGAGGTTGCGGCGGCGCCTTCGTCTGCTGGAGGGGCGGCCGGACGGGCAGCCGTAGGGGCGGCCGGCGGTTGCACCGGGGCTCCTCTCAGGGCTGCTAGTGGATCAGGCATCGCTGACCTTGAGGCTTGAATCTTCGATGTTTAAGAAATCACGTCGGGGTCACCACTATGCGACTTAGGTCTTAGTGTCGCACACTCAAGGTCTAAGAGAGGTGGTGACCCAGTGAAAACTCCGATGTTATTACTAATATATTATTTATTGGCGTGTGTTCACAATCAAGGTACAGAAAAAAGTGGCGGGGCCCGTGAGAACATACATGGACGCTAACCCCCCGCGCGTCCCGCGCGTCGATTCTATTTTGCTGCGTTGTGGGATTAGCCATCCAAGTGTGTTCCCACACACTTTACTAGCGTACAACGTCAAGCTAATACAACTTTACTTATATTAGGTATAAATATCTTTGGGGCAACCTACTTACATACTTAGAGATGGAACAATTCCTACCTACGCAAAACATACACTATGGATGGGTCCTAGGCGTAGGCGATGATATTCATATTTATGTGGCGTATACATAAATACCTATATATTCGTACATGCATACATAGAAAGCATCCATCACTCGGGAAAAAACTTTCAGTACTGATTATCACAAAAATTCTCCTAACAGAATTCGAAGCCAGGACCAATAGATAAAGTGTAATAAGTTAATACAGTTACGAAAACCTTCATTATGCATGGTCCGATACGGACTTGTCGATTTTTGATCACTGGCAAGATTTAAGTATAAACAAGTGACCACTTCAAGTGCAACCTGGCTGAAACGTCGGATAAAAGGTAAGATAATGAAATTTAATCGTCATTAACTAATCATTACTTGCGTGCTCCAGCTGCGTGCAATACAATAGTAATCATTTCATAATATAGGAGGTAAACAAGCAGAAGAATCGCCTGATGGTAAGCGATGGCCGCCGTCGCCCGCAACACCAGAAGAGTTATAAGTGCGTTGCCGAAAATTAAGAATCCCAGTACGCTCTTTTTATTGATGGTCTGAAGGTCGGGTTCGAATCCTGGTACATATAAGGGAAGTTATTTTTTGGTTCCTGAGTTATATATGTTTTCTATGTATTTATGTATAAGTCTTTATCTATTTATTATATATACATGGGTAATACACGAAGTTTCTTTTATGAGCCACATAGAGATTACGCACTGAAAGATAATGTTAATTGTTGGAAAATATAACTCTGTCTATTTTTTGGGGTACAATTTATTTGGGGGTGATTTGTATATTTTTAAAATATTAACCCGGAAAAATAGTAGATAATAAAAATTTGTAGATAATAAACTTAATGGCGGTGTTTCCCCTCATATGCGAAAAAAAAAAACAGTGGAAACCGTTTAATACGATCACGGTATATACAATTTCTTACACAATTAACGCTTAATTTTACATGTGTTGTTTTTTGTTTATACAGTTGTTTCCAGTTAAGATGCGTTTTTGACGTGGACCTTACAGAACTAATCCTCATCTAAACCTTTCGACTGACGCGCGCAGCTACAGCACAAAATCAACCTTCGTTTATTGCCACTTGTTCACAATATCGCGCCGCACACGATAGGCGTGGCGCTCAAGGAGTAAAGCGGGTTCTACTGTAACTTAGCTTACCTTCTCCATTTCTTCATTTAAGCACTTTGCCACTTCTTCACCTCGATGACAGTTATTGCTGACATGTTTGTTTACTGTAAATAAGCACATTATTGTCTTCGATTACCTCGATAGTTACTCAAGAAATAAGACTCTCTACCTAAAAGTAATATATCGCGAATAATGAATTTAAAATACATCCCATGATTTGCAACATGATTTGCAATTAAATGATTATGATTATGACGTTTTGAACCATTTCCAGCCAACGTGGTCAACAAGAGACTGAGGAAAAATAAATATTGGATTGTACAAAACTAACCACATACATAAATAATGAACGAAAACTTTAAATTTTAAGGCAGGTCGTTCATGCACAATTAGGGCATAAAGTTAGTTACACTAAGCTGGGATCATAACTGGCCACGCCTCATTAAACAAACACCTATTAACCCTACGTATTACAGATATTAGCAATATATATGCTCTGCAGAGCATGCATGGAGGCAGATGAGACAGCCGCCCTCGTCATTTTCGAATGACAGAGTACCGGGCACAACACCTCGGCTCACCCAGAAGTCGTCGGCAATGTCAAGGGCCTGCTAGGCTTCTTGGTAGAGTCGGGTTGGCAAGAATAGTGCCGCTAACCCATCACGCAAAATAGGCGTAATAACAATATATGACGTCGAGTTGCGGAAACCAAACCCGCGAGAACTTATAACCTATTTATACTAATATACATATTATTAATAGCGAGATGCACTGCATTTGAGTTGACGCATTCGCTAGCGTTTAAGGCGTACGTCAATGAAAAAAAAAACACCATATTGAAATTGTCTCTGAATGATGAATAATTAAGTAAGATTAAGAAGAATTATGTATCAACGCTTTACTAAAGTACCTACACTAACTAGGTAGGTAACTTTTTAGGATGCTGAATTAAGTACCTAAGAGGAATAACTGTCGCGACTATTGAACCGATTCCGACTCGGGGCGAATCTCACGAGGTTAAAACTACTTTCTAACATACCTTGTCATTTTGACGAAAGCTTCTGCCATCCATCTGACCTTCCAACTCAGAGGGACAAATTGGGTCTTATTGAGATTAGTCCGAATTTTTTACGAATGTGTTCCTCTTTATGTTTTAGTCGAGCGGTAAATATATTGAGTATGAAATGATTTAACGTACCTATAGTGCATAAGTTCCGAAAAACTTATTGAAGCAAGCAGGGGTGTGAGTGTGAACCCGCGACCATTGGACTGAAAGTCGCACGCTCTTACCGTTAGGTTAGGTAATACCAGCGCTTTATTGGCATATTTCCACACAGGTTTGAGAATAAGGTTGACTGGTAGAGAATGCCTCATAGCATTAAGTTCGCCTTTACCTACATTAAGTTTTCTTTACTGAAATAAAGTTTAAATAAATAAATATAATGTATTTACCACGGTTGCATGTTTGAGCTATTTGCTGAAATATCGATTCTTGGTTGTCTATGATTACATCTGTAGGAAATATACTCTTTATGAATTCTGTCCCTTTACTCTCCACGTACCATCCGCGCTCCTCTATCTGCAAATAACAAACTAAGTATAAGAAGCTATTAGAAGCAATATGACAATTTATGACACTAATAATGTAACTTCGCGCATCCATGCAATGATAATCCCTATGACAGTTTCTCCAAGTCGCTTTAGGATACGATTAATTTAACTGAAGAAATGTTTCTCTTAAAAAAATATTTTACTTATAAATAATTTAAAAGGGGATACCCACTTTATGAATGAAATACATTAATAAAGTGATCATGCAATTTTGCAGCTCGCTGTACACCCAGCAGCCACATTGCCTATTAATGGAATTCAGTCATAAAGTGTCCATGCACTTTTGCAGCCGGATGTACATCCGTGATTTAAAAAAAAAACATCACAACTTACAACTCCTAATTTCTTCATTATACACAGTTTGACACAAGTCTCGTTTGTTATTTTGCGGCAATTTTCTTCAACCACCTTTAATGTTTCGGGTGTTATCTGAAAATAACCGTAAAAATAAGAAGTGTATGAGGAAAATTATAAACGATACTTAATAGAAACGTGAAGAGTGTTTATTTATGACTCGAGTCTACAGTTTATATAAGTACCTCCCGGGACACAGAATATTTTTCATCACACTTGCGAAGAAAATAAGTTTTGGCAATAATTTCATTTTTAGTACAAGCTTTTATCGCTGACTGTATTTTTTTCCACAGACAACTATTTAATTAATTATTTAATTATAATTGCTTATATATGTATATGTACTCGTACATATCAGGTCTTCTAGTAACAATTGTTTCAATACATGCATGCTACCCATATCGGGTGTGGCAATGACAGATCCCAAGTAGCACAGATAGCTCTATAACTACTCACTTTTAGTTCTATCTAACGCTCTGTGCGTATTAAGACACTTATAAGAGCACACTCGTGGTCCTACAGCTGTATAATAGATCTCAGTGATATTTATATAGCTTAGGGCTGATTAAAAGCTGCATTACGGCTCTGAAAACTACCATTAATACGCAAAGAGTGATATAAAGGTATATTTGCTACGACCCTATACAGCTTTAAGGGTTATCAAATGCTTTAACCGTTATAAGGCCTGTTTAGTGGATAAAATTACGCCATGTGCTGTATAAGGAGGTAATTGTGGACTTTTATTACGTTGACTTATTAAGGGAGCACAAGTGAACTATTATGAAGCTAATAGACGTATAATGGAACACATGTGGCACATAATACAGCTTGTCGCTTAACATGTTTACCACTAAGCAGCTTTTATTACACTGACTTTTAAGGGAGCACGAGTGAACTAATATGAAGCTAATAGACGTATAATGGAACACATGTGCCGCATAATACAGCTTATCGCTGAACGTGTTTACCGCTAAGCAGCTTTTATTACCCTGACTTTTTAAGGAAGCACGAATGAACTATTATGAAGCCAATAGACGTATAATGGAACACACGTGGCGCATAATACAGCTTATCGCTGAACATGTTTACCGCTAAGCAGCTTTTATTACGCTGACTTTTAAGGGAGCACGAGTGAACTAATATGAAGCCAATAGACGTATAAATGGAACACATGGGGCGCATAATACAGCTTATAGCTGAACATGTTTACCGCTAAGCAGCTTTTATTATTCTGACTTTTTGAGGAAGCACGAATGAACTATTATGAAGCCAATAGACGTACAATGGAACACATGGGGCGCATAATACAGCTTATCGCTGAACATGTTTACCGCTAAAGCAGCTTTTATTTCGCTGACTTATTATAAGGGAGAACGAGTGAATTATTATGAAACCAATAGACGTATAATCGAACACATGTGGCGCATAATACGGCTTAGCGCTGAACATGTTTACCGCTAAGCAGCCTATTATACTACCATTGGGACTGTCTGCATAGCGGCTGTTAAAACGTTCATAAGATGCCTTATAACTGTTTAGAGGTTCACTAGTGTATCGAAATAACGACTTGGACTTTATAGTGGTTCACTTAAGTATCTTTATCGGATATATAACAGTCGTATGCTGCATATAAGAATTTTAACGGTTCACGTTGCTTTTTAACATTGACCGCCATTTTATTGTATATAACCTACAAAATTGAAATTGCTTTTCCAACTTTTAAGGGTAACAATATGGTTTTGTGCCTGAGTTCTTAACCTAAATCATTAGTTTAATACTTCCTATATATAACGTATGTTGTGTGTGTATGTAACTTTTTATCTCATAATTCTGCCCAAACCACTGAAATAGTTTTTACACATAGCTTATTTATATCATTATTTTAAATAAATATTGATTATTTTCGTGGCGCACTGAAATTTTCTTAGATAATGTATATATATAATGTCAATAAACTTGCATTCCCAAACATCTTTCTCGCATTAATATATATGTCGAATACCGATGGTCCTAAAGGCGGTGGGCGCGTGGGGTAATAGCTCGATGTATTACTTCACAGCTAAACCAGTATGCTACCATTGCTACCAGTGCATGAAATAAACATTAGGACTCGTTAACCATACTAGTGCTTACTATACTTCAGTACTAAATGTTTAAAAGAACTAATTGCTATTTTTAACTCAAGGGAGCGATATGAAAGTAAAAAGAAACCGTTTAAATCTTTATTCAAGTCAAACTAGGCCGGCTCCAACCCTACATATCTGACATGAGAAGATTTAGCCCTATATGGGACCGGCAACAAACTCAGAGGGACAAATCTTTTCAAAACAACTTAAAACAACACATAACACATCATTTCTTTATTTCACAAAAGTAAGCTTCTAATGAAACATAAGAAATCAAAATAACACTTGAAATAAAACACTTAGCTAAATGGTTAAAGAACGCGGGATTCTATAAGCTATCAGAATAATCCTTCAGGTATAAACCTTCAGGAACGTAGCGAGTTAGGCACGAGGTTGGCTAACCAGTACGTACGATCTCTAGCGCGGTCCGATCAAGAAGAACTACCAGCGGCGGAGCCTCTCCGCTCCCGCCTCAGTCAAGTTGGCAAACCTGCTCGACCAGTCTACCAACATACCGACAAAAACCGCCAACTCGTGCCTACGCTCACTCGAGAGAAACCTCTCGACGTTCCAAAGCCTTCTACCTGTCATCTCAGTTCAACAACACGCCAATAGATGGCGTTACTCTCTACGCAACTTTATTTCAACAATGCGCCAATAGACGGAGTTACTCTCTACACAACTTTATTTATTTTGTTACAACCAAATAACACGTAGCTCAACATTGCTAATCGATTTTATACAGGCGTCTAAAATAATGAACTATAACGCTGCAATACGTCTTTCTGGTGTCAGGGTCCGACATATAAAAGATCATGTACAAACATTTAACTAAACACTTTAACAAAATGACTTATGGTGTCGTTGCGCTTAACGTTTTTGCTTCAATATAAATATATTCACCTCTGCGTTCGTCGTCACTATACTAAATATAATAGCTGATTTTTAAGGCAGAGGTGTAAAAGTATGTTATTAATTATCTTTTATTCAGCCCAACGTCAATCTTTCCCGGTATTAGGGCGCACATGTGACATATTAGCTGAATAAAGGGTAACTGGTGGTCTCTTACCCAGCCAATATACACCTCTTATAACTCCTGTTACCCCTTATAATTCCGTTAAATTGTTGCTACAACGCTCTTAAGTAGCTATGTGAACTTAAGGCTGCCTAATTTGTGCCCATTTAAGAGTTATAAAAGCTGAAAAGACGCTTATACAGCTCTTATGCAGCTTTTATATTCCAGCTTCAAGCGTATTCGTACTTCATTATGCGGCTGTTATACAGCTAATCTGTGCTACTTGGGATGCTTATAATTATAAATTAATAAGTAATGTTATGATGAGACTTTCAAATTGGTTTATAATTTTATTTAAAATGAATAATATTACAACTTCCGAGATTAAATACTGGATAGAGCCATATAAGGAATTAAAATAATTATAATGAAGTAAAATATAGTGTTCATTGTCCCTTCTGTGATGTATATTTTACAGCCACAAAAAAAAGGTTTGTTGTGAACCATATCAAAAGTGCGAGTCGGACTCGCCCACCGAGGGTTCCGTACTTTTTAGTATCTATATTATATATATTTTTTTATATTTATTTCTAAAATCCATTACCGCAGTTTCCTTTTCGGGCTCCATCTCGTTCCCGTCGTCTTTATTCTGTAGTACCTATTAACATAATGCCTAATTATGTACAGTTACAGACACTGCTTTATCGACACACATATTATAAACTTTCTATGATATATTCACTAACGTCATATTACAGCCGGCATTGGTGTCAGTACTTCGCTCTCTGGCGGAACTCACGGATATGAGGTGGCGTCTCCGAAATATCTTTATCGCATATTTTATACGAAACTTTTGTTATAGTTACTTTAAAAACAACAAAACAAATTATTTTTTACTTACAAACTAATTAAAAGGTAAATTGTACGTTAAATGGTGGCAATTGAAAACTTATTTCACGCCCGTAGTAGTAGTAGTAGTTTTTTTTTATTCAGAGACAAACTAGAATCGAGGTCGATTGCCATATCGTTCGATACCAACTAACATGCGAGATTTGTCAATATTGTATGAAATTGATATATGGTTTCGAATAAAACGTCATCTCGACTGATATTAGAATAGGGGTCAAATCAAATTGCATTTTTTTTTCAGAGATGTTCGAAATTTGAATGCATTACCAAATCGATTTTGATATAGTAATGAAGCTATTACAACATTTTCACAGATAAGAAATTTGCTGTAACAAAACAGTTTATAGTAATGTGGGCCATTATTTACGGATTTTGAAGGCATCATAGAGGGTTTATGATATGTGTGTATATAAATTATATAATTAAAACATGCTACTTACAAAATATAGAAAATTGGATGTCACACAAAGTTAAGTATATTCAGAAAACCATTTGAATTGTTTAAAACGTTACATAGAGAAATACCATTTCTAAAAACATTATTCTGTTTTTTTATTCTTACCTAACTACTAATCTCACTATTCACTTTACTAGCGTACAACGTCAAGCTAATACAACTTTACTTATATTAGGTTTAAATATCTTTGGGGCAACCTACTTACATACTTAGAGATGGAACAATTCCTACCTACGCAAAACATACACTATGGATGGGTCCTAGGCGTAGGCGATGATATTCATATTTATGTGGCGTATACATAAATACCTATATATTCGTACATGCATACATAGAAAGCATCCATCACTCGGGAAAACACTTTCAGTACTGATCATCACAAAAATTCTCCTAACAGAATTCGAACCCAGGACCAATAGATAAAGTGTAATAAGTTAATACAGTTACGAAAACCTTCATTATGCATGGTCCGATACGGACTTGTCGATTTTTGATCACTGGCAAGATTTAAGTATAAACAAGTGACCACTTCAAGTGCAACCTGGCTGAAACGTCGGATAAAAGGTAAGATAATGAAATTTAATCGTCATTAACTAATCATTACTTGCGTGCTCCAGCTGCGTGCAATACAATAGTAATCATTTCATAATATAGGAGGCAAACAAGCAGAAGAATCGCCTGATGGTAAGCGATGGCCGCCGTCGCCCGCAACACCAGAAGAGTTATAAGTGCGTTGCCGAAAATTAAGAATCCCAGTACGCTCTTTTTATTGATGGTCTGAAGGTCGGGTTCGAATCCTGGTACATATAAGGGAAGTTATTTTTTGGTTCCTGAGTTATATATGTTTTCTATGTATTTATGTATAAGTCTTTATCTATTTATTATATATACATGGGTAATACACGAAGTTTCTTTTATGAGCCACATAGAGATTACGCACCGAAAGATAATGTTAATTGTTGGAAAATATAACTCTGTCTATTTTTTGGGGTACAATTTATTTGGGGGTGATTTGTATATTTTTAAAATATTAACCCGGGAAAATAGTAGATAATAAAAATTTGTAGATAATAAACTTAATGGCGGTGTTTCCCCTCATATGCGAAAAAAAAAACAGTGGAAACCGTTTAATACGATCACGTTTTATACAATTTCTTACACAATTAACGCTTAATTTTACATGTGTTGTTTTTTGTTTATACAGTTGTTTCCAGTTAAGATGCGTTTTTGACGTGGACCTTACAGAACTAATCCTCATCTAAACCTCTCGACTGACGCGCGCAGCTACAGCACAAAATCAACCTTCGTTTATTGCCACTTGTTCACAATATCGCGCCGCACACGATAGGCGTGGCGCTCAAGGAGTAAAGCGGGTTCTACTGTAACTTAGCTTACCTTCTCCATTTCTTCATTTAAGCACTTTGCCACTTCTTCACCTCGATGACAGTTATTGCTGACATGTTTGTTTACTGTAAATAAGCACATTATTGTCTTCGATTACCTCGATAGTTACTCAAGAAATAAGACTCTCTACCTAAAAGTAATATATCGCGTATAATGAATTTAAAATAGATCCCATGATTTGCAACATGATTTGCAATTAAATGATTATGATTATGACGTTTTGAACCATTTCCAGCCAACGTGGTCAACAAGAGACTGAGGAAAAATAAATATTGGATTGTACAAAACTAACCACATACATAAATAATGAACGAAAACTTTAAATTTTAAGGCAGGTCGTTCATGCACAATTAGGGCATAAAGTTAGTTCCACTAAGCTGGGATCATAACTGGCCACGCCTCATTAAACAAACACCTATTAACCCTACGTATTACAGATATTAGCAATATATATGCTCTGCAGAGCATGCATGGAGGCAGATGAGACAGCCGCCCACGTCATTTTCGAATGACAGAGTACCGGGCACAACACCTCGGCTCACCCAGAAGTCGTCGGCAATGTCAAGGGCCTGCTAGGCTTCTTGGTAGAGTCGGGTTGGCAAGAATAGTGCCGCTAACCCATCACGCAAAATAGGCGTAATAACAATATATGACGTCGAGTTGCGGAAACCAAACCCGCGAGAACTTATAACCTATTTATACTAATATACATATTATTAATAGCGAGATGCACTGCATTTGAGTTGACGCATTCGCTAGCGTTTAAGGCGTACGTCAATGAAAAAAAAACACCATATTGAAATTGTCTCTGAATGATGAATAATTAAGTAAGATTAAGAAGAATTATGTATCAACGCTTTACTAAAGTACCTACACTAACTAGGTAGGTAACTTTTTAGGATGCTGAATTAAGTACCTAAGAGGAATAACTGTCGCGACTATTGAACCGATTCCGACTCGGGGCGAATCTCACGAGGTTAAAACTACTTTCTAACATACCTACATAACCGTGAGCCAGTTAACGTGTTAATGTCATTTTGACGAAAGCTTCTGCCATCCATCTGACCTTCCAACTCAGAGGGACAAATTGGGTCTTATTGAGATTAGTCCGAATTTTTTACGAATGTGTTCCTCTTTATGTTTTAGTCGAGCGGTAAATATATTGAGTATGAAATGATTTAACGTACCTATAGTGCATAAGTTCCGAAAAACTTATTGAAGCAAGCAGGGGTGTGAGTGTGAACCCGCGACCATTGGACTGAAAGTCGCACGCTCTTACCGTTAGGTTAGGTAATACCAGCGCTTTATTGGCATATTTCCACACAGGTTTGAGAATAAGGTTGACTGGTAGAGAATGCCTCATAGCATTAAGTTCGCCTTTACCTACATTAAGTTTTCTTTACTGAAATAAAGTTTAAATAAATAAATATAATGTATTTACCACGGTTGCATGTTTGAGCTATTTGCTGAAATATCGATTCTTGGTTGTCTATGATTACATCTGTAGGAAATATACTCTTTATGAATTCTGTCCCTTTACTCTCCACGTACCATCCGCGCTCATCTATCTGCAAATAACAAACTAAGTATAAGAAGCTATTAGAAGCAATATGACAATTTATGACACTAATAATGTAACTTCGCGCATCCATGCAATGATAATCCCTATGACAGTTTCTCCAAGTCGCTTTAGGATACGATTAATTTAACTGAAGAAATGTTTCTCTTAAAAAAATATTTTACTTATAAATAATTTAAAAGGGGATACCCACTTTATGAATGAAATACATTAATAAAGTGATCATGCAATTTTGCAGCTCGCTGTACACCCAGCAGCCACATTGCCTATTAATGGAATTCAGTCATAAAGTGTCCATGCACTTTTGCAGCCGGATGTACATCCGTGATTTAAAAAAAAACATCACAACTTACAACTCCTAATTTCTTCATTATACACAGTTTGACACAAGTCTCGTTTGTTATTTTGCGGCAATTTTCTTCAACCACCTTTAATGTTTCGGGTGTTATCTGAAAATAACCGTAAAAATAAGAAGTGTATGAGGAAAATTATAAACGATACTTAATAGAAACGTGAAGAGTGTTTATTTATGACTCGAGTCTACAGTTTATATAAGTACCTCCCGGGACACAGATTATTTTTCATCACACTTGCGAAGAAAATAAGTTTTGGCAATAATTTCATTTTTAGTACAAGCTTTTATCGCTGACTGTATTTTTTTCCACAGACAACTATTTAATTAATTATTTAATTATAATTGCTTATATATGTATGTACTCGTACATATCAGGTCTTCCAGTAACAATTGTTTCAATACATGCATGCTACCCATATCGGGTGTGGCAATGACAGATGCTTATAATTATAAATTAATAAGTAATGTTATGATGAGACTTTCAAATTGGTTTATAAATTTATTTAAAATGAATAATATTACAACTTCCGAGATTAAATACTGGATAGAGCCATATAAGGAATTAAAATAATTATAATGAAGTAAAATATAGTGTTCATTGTCCCTTCTGTGATGTATATTTTACAGCGACAAAAAAAAGGTTTGTTGTGAACCATATCAAAAGTGCGAGTCGGACTCGCCCACCGAGGGTTCCGTACGTTTTAGTATCTATATTATATTTATTTTTTACATTTATTTCTAATCCATTACCGCAGTTTCCTTTTCGGGCTCCATCTCGTTCCCGTCGTCTTTATTCTGTAGTACCTATTAACATAATAGTAGTTTCTACATAATGCCTAATTATGTACAGTTACAGACACTGCTTTATCGACACACATATTATAAACTCTCTATGATATATTCACTAACGTCATATTACAGCCGACATTGGTGTCATTACTTCGCTCTCTGGCGGAACTCACGGATATGAGGTGGCGTCTCCGAAATATCTTTATCGCATATTTTACACGAAACTTTTGTTATAGTTACTTTAAAAACAACAAAACAAATTATTTTTTACTTACAAACTAATTAAAAGGTAAATTGTACGTTAAATGGTGGCAATTGAAAACTTATTTCACGCCCGTAGTAGTAGTAGTAGTTTTTTTTTTATTCAGAGACAAACTAGAATCGATTTCGATTGCCATATCGTTCGATACCAACTAACATGCGAGATTTGTCAATATTGTATGAAATTGATATATGGTTTCGAATAAAACGTCATCTCGACTGATATTAGAATAGGGGTCAAATCAAATTGCATTTTTTTTTCAGAGATGTTCGAAATTTGAATGCATTACCAAATCGATTTTGATATAGTAATGAAGCTATTACAACATTTTCACAGATAAGAAATTTGCTGTAAAAAAACAGTTTATAGTAATGTGGGCCATTATTTACGGATTTTGAAGGCATCATAGAGGGTTTATGATATGTGTGTATATAAATTATATAATTAAAACATGCTACTTACAAAATATAGAAAATTGGATGTCACACAAAGTTAAGTATATTCAGAAAACCATTTGAATTGTTTAAAACGTTACATAGAGAAATACCATTTCTAAAAACATTATTCTGTTTTTTTTATTCTTACCTAACTACTAATCTCACTATTCACTTTACTAGCGTACAACGTCAAGCTAATACAACTTTACTTATATTAGGTATAAATATCTTTGGGGCAACCTACTTACATACTTAGAGATGGAACAATTCCTACCTACGCAAAACATACACTATGGATGGGTCCTAGGCGTAGGCGATGATATTCATATTTATGTGGCGTATACATAAATACCTATATATTCGTACATGCATACATAGAAAGCATCCATCACTCGGGAAAAAACTTTCAGTACTGATTATCACAAAAATTCTCCTAACAGAATTCGAACCCAGGACCAATAGATAAAGTGTAATAAGTTAATACAGTTACGAAAACCTTCATTATGCATGGTCCGATACGGACTTGTCGATTTTTGATCACTGGCAAGATTTAAGTATAAACAAGTGACCACTTCAAGTGCAACCTGGCTGAAACGTCGGATAAAAGGTAAGATAATGAAATTTAATCGTCATTAACTAATCATTACTTGCGTGCTCCAGCTGCGTGCAATACAATAGTAATCATTTCATAATATAGGAGGCAAACAAGCAGAAGAATCGCCTGATGGTAAGCGATGGCCGCCGTCGCCCGCAACACCAGAAGAGTTATAAGTGCGTTGCCGAAAATTAAGAATCCCAGTACGCTCTTTTTATTGATGGTCTGAAGGTCGGGTTCGAATCCTGGTACATATAAGGGAAGTTATTTTTTGGTTCCTGAGTTATATATGTTTTCTATGTATTTATGTATAAGTCTTTATCTATTTATTATATATACATGGGTAATACACGAAGTTTCTTTTATGAGCCACATAGAGATTACGCACCGAAAGATAATGTTAATTGTTGGAAAATATAACTCTGTCTATTTTTTGGGGTACAATTTATTTGGGGGTGATTTGTATATTTTTAAAATAGTAACCCGGGAAAATAGTAGATAATAAAAATTTGTAGATAATAAACTTAATGGCGGTGTTTCCCCTCATATGCGAAAAAAAAAAACAGTGGAAACCGTTTAATACGATCACGGTATATACAATTTCTTACACAATTAACGCTTAATTTTACATGTGTTGTTTTTTGTTTATACAGTTGTTTCCAGTTAAGATGCGTTTTTGACGTGGACCTTACAGAACTAATCCTCATCTAAACCTTTCGACTGACGCGCGCAGCTACAGCACAAAATCAACCTTCGTTTATTGCCACTTGTTCACAATATCGCGCCGCACACGATAGGCGTGGCGCTCAAGGAGTAAAGCGGGTTCTACTGTAACTTAGCTTACCTTCTCCATTTCTTCATTTAAGCACTTTGCCACTTCTTCACCTCGATGACAGTTATTGCTGACATGTTTGTTTACTGTAAATAAGCACATTATTGTCTTCGATTACCTCGATAGTTACTCAAGAAATAAGACTCTCTACCTAAAATTAATATATCGCGAATAATGAATTTAAAATACATCCCATGATTTGCAACATGATTTGCAATTAAATGATTATGATTATGACGTTTTGAACCATTTCCAGCCAACGTGGTCAACAAGAGACTGAGGAAAAATAAATATTGGATTGTACAAAACTAACCACATACATAAATAATGAACGAAAACTTTAAATTTTAAGGCAGGTCGTTCATGCACAATTAGGGCATAAAGTTAGTTACACTAAGCTGGGATCATAACTGGCCACGCCTCATTAAACAAACACCTATTAACCCTACGTATTACAGATATTAGCAATATATATGCTCTGCAGAGCATGCATGGAGGCAGATGAGACAGCCGCCCTCGTCATTTTCGAATGACAGAGTACCGGGCACAACACCTCGGCTCACCCAGAAGTCGTCGGCAATGTCAAGGGCCTGCTAGGCTTCTTGGTAGAGTCGGGTTGGCAAGAATAGTGCCGCTAACCCATCACGCAAAATAGGCGTAATAACAATATATGACGTCGAGTTGCGGAAACCAAACCCGCGAGAACTTATAACCTATTTATACTAATATACATATTATTAATAGCGAGATGCACTGCATTTGAGTTGACGCATTCGCTAGCGTTTAAGGCGTACGTCAATGAAAAAAAAAACACCATATTGAAATTGTCTCTGAATGATGAATAATTAAGTAAGATTAAGAAGAATTATGTATCAACGCTTTACTAAAGTACCTACACTAACTAGGTAGGTAACTTTTTAGGATGCTGAATTAAGTACCTAAGAGGAATAACTGTCGCGACTATTGAACCGATTCCGACTCGGGGCGAATCTCACGAGGTTAAAACTACTTTCTAACATACCTTGTCATTTTGACGAAAGCTTCTGCCATCCATCTGACCTTCCAACTCAGAGGGACAAATTGGGTCTTATTGAGATTAGTCCGAATTTTTTACGAATGTGTTCCTCTTTATGTTTTAGTCGAGCGGTAAATATATTGAGTATGAAATGATTTAACGTACCTATAGTGCATAAGTTCCGAAAAACTTATTGAAGCAAGCAGGGGTGTGAGTGTGAACCCGCGACCATTGGACTGAAAGTCGCACGCTCTTACCGTTAGGTTAGGTAATACCAGCGCTTTATTGGCATATTTCCACACAGGTTTGAGAATAAGGTTGACTGGTAGAGAATGCCTCATAGCATTAAGTTCGCCTTTACCTACATTAAGTTTTCTTTACTGAAATAAAGTTTAAATAAATAAATATAATGTATTTACCACGGTTGCATGTTTGAGCTATTTGCTGAAATATCGATTCTTGGTTGTCTATGATTACATCTGTAGGAAATATACTCTTTATGAATTCTGTCCCTTTACTCTCCACGTACCATCCGCGCTCATCTATCTGCAAATAACAAACTAAGTATAAGAAGCTATTAGAAGCAATATGACAATTTATGACACTAATAATGTAACTTCGCGCATCCATGCAATGATAATCCCTATGACAGTTTCTCCAAGTCGCTTTAGGATACGATTAATTTAACTGAAGAAATGTTTCTCTTAAAAAAATATTTTACTTATAAATAATTTAAAAGGGGATACCCACTTTATGAATGAAATACATTAATAAAGTGATCATGCAATTTTGCAGCTCGCTGTACACCCAGCAGCCACATTGCCTATTAATGGAATTCAGTCATAAAGTGTCCATGCACTTTTGCAGCCGGATGTACATCCGTGATTTAAAAAAAAAACATCACAACTTACAACTCCTAATTTCTTCATTATACACAGTTTGACACAAGTCTCGTTTGTTATTTTGCGGCAATTTTCTTCAACCACCTTTAATGTTTCGGGTGTTATCTGAAAATAACCGTAAAAATAAGAAGTGTATGAGGAAAATTATAAACGATACTTAATAGAAACGTGAAGAGTGTTTATTTATGACTCGAGTCTACAGTTTATATAAGTACCTCCCGGGACACGGAATATTTTTCATCACACTTGCGAAGAAAATAAGTTTTGGCAATAATTTCATTTTTAGTACAAGCTTTTATCGCTGACTGTATTTTTTTCCACAGACAACTATTTAATTAATTATTTAATTATAATTGCTTATATATGTATATGTACTCGTACATATCAGGTCTTCTAGTAACAATTGTTTCAATACATGCATGCTACCCATATCGGGTGTGGCAATGACAGATCCCAAGTAGCACAGATAGCTCTATAACTACTCACTTTTAGTTCTATCTAACGCTCTGTGCGTATTAAGACACTTATAAGAGCACACTCGTGGTCCTACAGCTGTATAATAGATCTCAGTGATATTTATATGGCTTAGGGCTGATTAAAAGCTGCATTACGGCTCTGAAAACTACCATTAATACGCAAAGAGTGATATAAAGGTATATTTGCTACGACCCTATACAGCTTTAAGGGTTATCAAATGCTTTAACCGTTATAAGGCCTGTTTAGTGGATAAAATTACGCCATGTGCTGTATAAGGAGGTAATTGTGGACTTTTATTACGTTGACTTATTAAGGGAGCACAAGTGAACTATTATGAAGCTAATAGACGTATAATGGAACACATGTGGCACATAATACAGCTTGTCGCTTAACATGTTTACCACTAAGCAGCTTTTATTACACTGACTTTTAAGGGAGCACGAGTGAACTAATATGAAGCTAATAGACGTATAATGGAACACATGTGCCGCATAATACAGCTTATCGCTGAACGTGTTTACCGCTAAGCAGCTTTTATTACCCTGACTTTTTAAGGAAGCACGAATGAACTATTATGAAGCCAATAGACGTATAATGGAACACACGTGGCGCATAATACAGCTTATCGCTGAACATGTTTACCGCTAAGCAGCTTTTATTACGCTGACTTTTAAGGGAGCACGAGTGAACTAATATGAAGCCAATAGACGTATAAATGGAACACATGGGGCGCATAATACAGCTTATAGCTGAACATGTTTACCGCTAAGCAGCTTTTATTATTCTGACTTTTTGAGGAAGCACGAATGAACTATTATGAAGCCAATAGACGTACAATGGAACACATGGGGCGCATAATACAGCTTATCGCTGAACATGTTTACCGCTAAAGCAGCTTTTATTTCGCTGACTTATTATAAGGGAGAACGAGTGAATTATTATGAAACCAATAGACGTATAATCGAACACATGTGGCGCATAATACGGCTTAGCGCTGAACATGTTTACCGCTAAGCAGCCTATTATACTACCATTGGGACTGTCTGCATAGCGGCTGTTAAAACGTTCATAAGATGCCTTATAACTGTTTAGAGGTTCACTAGTGTATCGAAATAACGACTTGGACTTTATAGTGGTTCACTTAAGTATCTTTATCGGATATATAACAGTCGTATGCTGCATATAAGAATTTTAACGGTTCACGTTGCTTTTTAACATTGACCGCCATTTTATTGTATATAACCTACAAAATTGAAATTGCTTTTCCAACTTTTAAGGGTAACAATATGGTTTTGTGCCTGAGTTCTTAACCTAAATCATTAGTTTAATACTTCCTATATATAACGTATGTTGTGTGTGTATGTAACTTTTTATCTCATAATTCTGCCCAAACCACTGAAATAGTTTTTACACATAGCTTATTTATATCATTATTTTAAATAAATATTGATTATTTTCGTGGCGCACTGAAATTTTCTTAGATAATGTATATATATAATGTCAATAAACTTGCATTCCCAAACATCTTTCTCGCATTAATATATATGTCGAATACCGATGGTCCTAAAGGCGGTGGGCGCGTGGGGTAATAGCTCGATGTATTACTTCACAGCTAAACCAGTATGCTACCATTGCTACCAGTGCATGAAATAAACATTAGGACTCGTTAACCATACTAGTGCTTACTATACTTCAGTACTAAATGTTTAAAAGAACTAATTGCTATTTTTAACTCAAGGGAGCGATATGAAAGTAAAAAGAAACCGTTTAAATCTTTATTCAAGTCAAACTAGGCCGGCTCCAACCCTACATATCTGACATGAGAAGATTTAGCCCTATATGGGACCGGCAACAAACTCAGAGGGACAAATCTTTTCAAAACAACTTAAAACAACACATAACACATCATTTCTTTATTTCACAAAAGTAAGCTTCTAATGAAACATAAGAAATCAAAATAACACTTGAAATAAAACACTTAGCTAAATGGTTAAAGAACGCGGGATTCTATAAGCTATCAGAATAATCCTTCAGGTATAAACCTTCAGGAACGTAGCGAGTTAGGCACGAGGTTGGCTAACCAGTACGTACGATCTCTAGCGCGGTCCGATCAAGAAGAACTACCAGCGGCGGAGCCTCTCCGCTCCCGCCTCAGTCAAGTTGGCAAACCTGCTCGACCAGTCTACCAACATACCGACAAAAACCGCCAACTCGTGCCTACGCTCACTCGAGAGAAACCTCTCGACGTTCCAAAGCCTTCTACCTGTCATCTCAGTTCAACAACACGCCAATAGATGGCGTTACTCTCTACGCAACTTTATTTCAACAATGCGCCAATAGACGGAGTTACTCTCTACACAACTTTATTTATTTTGTTACAACCAAATAACACGTAGCTCAACATTGCTAATCGATTTTATACAGGCGTCTAAAATAATGAACTATAACGCTGCAATACGTCTTTCTGGTGTCAGGGTCCGACATATAAAAGATCATGTACAAACATTTAACTAAACACTTTAACAAAATGACTTATGGTGTCGTTGCGCTTAACGTTTTTGCTTCAATATAAATATATTCACCTCTGCGTTCGTCGTCACTATACTAAATATAATAGCTGATTTTTAAGGCAGAGGTGTAAAAGTATGTTATTAATTATCTTTTATTCAGCCCAACGTCAATCTTTCCCGGTATTAGGGCGCACATGTGACATATTAGCTGAATAAAGGGTAACTGGTGGTCTCTTACCCAGCCAATATACACCTCTTATAACTCCTGTTACCCCTTATAATTCCGTTAAATTGTTGCTACAACGCTCTTAAGTAGCTATGTGAACTTAAGGCTGCCTAATTTGTGCCCATTTAAGAGTTATAAAAGCTGAAAAGACGCTTATACAGCTCTTATGCAGCTTTTATATTCCAGCTTCAAGCGTATTCGTACTTCATTATGCGGCTGTTATACAGCTAATCTGTGCTACTTGGGATGCTTATAATTATAAATTAATAAGTAATGTTATGATGAGACTTTCAAATTGGTTTATAATTTTATTTAAAATGAATAATATTACAACTTCCGAGATTAAATACTGGATAGAGCCATATAAGGAATTAAAATAATTATAATGAAGTAAAATATAGTGTTCATTGTCCCTTCTGTGATGTATATTTTACAGCCACAAAAAAAAAGGTTTGTTGTGAACCATATCAAAAGTGCGAGTCGGACTCGCCCACCGAGGGTTCCGTACTTTTTAGTATCTATATTATATATTTTTTTTTATATTTATTTCTAAAATCCATTACCGCAGTTTCCTTTTCGGGCTCCATCTCGTTCCCGTCGTCTTTATTCTGTAGTACCTATTAACATAATGCCTAATTATGTACAGTTACAGACACTGCTTTATCGACACACATATTATAAACTTTCTATGATATATTCACTAACGTCATATTACAGCCGGCATTGGTGTCAGTACTTCGCTCTCTGGCGGAACTCACGGATATGAGGTGGCGTCTCCGAAATATCTTTATCGCATATTTTATACGAAACTTTTGTTATAGTTACTTTAAAAACAACAAAACAAATTATTTTTACTTACAAACTAATTAAAAGGTAAATTGTACGTTAAATGGTGGCAATTGAAAACTTATTTCACGCCCGTAGTAGTAGTAGTAGTTTTTTTTTATTCAGAGACAAACTAGAATCGAGGTCGATTGCCATATCGTTCGATACCAACTAACATGCGAGATTTGTCAATATTGTATGAAATTGATATATGGTTTCGAATAAAACGTCATCTCGACTGATATTAGAATAGGGGTCAAATCAAATTGCATTTTTTTTTCAGAGATGTTCGAAATTTGAATGCATTACCAAATCGATTTTGATATAGTAATGAAGCTATTACAACATTTTCACAGATAAGAAATTTGCTGTAACAAAACAGTTTATAGTAATGTGGGCCATTATTTACGGATTTTGAAGGCATCATAGAGGGTTTATGATATGTGTGTATATAAATTATATAATTAAAACATGCTACTTACAAAATATAGAAAATTGGATGTCACACAAAGTTAAGTATATTCAGAAAACCATTTGAATTGTTTAAAACGTTACATAGAGAAATACCATTTCTAAAAACATTATTCTGTTTTTTTATTCTTACCTAACTACTAATCTCACTATTCACTTTACTAGCGTACAACGTCAAGCTAATACAACTTTACTTATATTAGGTATAAATATCTTTGGGGCAACCTACTTACATACTTAGAGATGGAACAATTCCTACCTACGCAAAACATACACTATGGATGGGTCCTAGGCGTAGGCGATGATATTCATATTTATGTGACGTATACATAAATACCTATATATTCGTACATGCATACATAGAAAGCATCCATCACTCGGGAAAACACTTTCAGTACTGATCATCACAAAAATTCTCCTAACAGAATTCGAACCCAGGACCAATAGATAAAGTGTAATAAGTTAATACAGTTACGAAAACCTTCATTATGCATGGTCCGATACGGACTTGTCGATTTTTGATCACTGGCAAGATTTAAGTATAAACAAGTGACCACTTCAAGTGCAACCTGGCTGAAACGTCGGATAAAAGGTAAGATAATGAAATTTAATCGTCATTAACTAATCATTACTTGCGTGCTCCAGCTGCGTGCAATACAATAGTAATCATTTCATAATATAGGAGGCAAACAAGCAGAAGAATCGCCTGATGGTAAGCGATGGCCGCCGTCGCCCGCAACACCAGAAGAGTTATAAGTGCGTTGCCGAAAATTAAGAATCCCAGTACGCTCTTTTTATTGATGGTCTGAAGGTCGGGTTCGAATCCTGGTACATATAAGGGAAGTTATTTTTTGGTTCCTGAGTTATATATGTTTTCTATGTATTTATGTATAAGTCTTTATCTATTTATTATATATACATGGGTAATACACGAAGTTTCTTTTATGAGCCACATAGAGATTACGCACCGAAAGATAATGTTAATTGTTGGAAAATATAACTCTGTCTATTTTTTGGGGTACAATTTATTTGGGGGTGATTTGTATATTTTTAAAATATTAACCCGGGAAAATAGTAGATAATAAAAATTTGTAGATAATAAACTTAATGGCGGTGTTTCCCCTCATATGCGAAAAAAAAAACAGTGGAAACCGTTTAATACGATCACGTTTTATACAATTTCTTACACAATTAACGCTTAATTTTACATGTGTTGTTTTTTGTTTATACAGTTGTTTCCAGTTAAGATGCGTTTTTGACGTGGACCTTACAGAACTAATCCTCATCTAAACCTCTCGACTGACGCGCGCAGCTACAGCACAAAATCAACCTTCGTTTATTGCCACTTGTTCACAATATCGCGCCGCACACGATAGGCGTGGCGCTCAAGGAGTAAAGCGGGTTCTACTGTAACTTAGCTTACCTTCTCCATTTCTTCATTTAAGCACTTTGCCACTTCTTCACCTCGATGACAGTTATTGCTGACATGTTTGTTTACTGTAAATAAGCACATTATTGTCTTCGATTACCTCGATAGTTACTCAAGAAATAAGACTCTCTACCTAAAAGTAATATATCGCGAATAATGAATTTAAAATACATCCCATGATTTGCAACATGATTTGCAATTAAATGATTATGATTATGACGTTTTGAACCATTTCCAGCCAACGTGGTCAACAAGAGACTGAGGAAAAATAAATATTGGATTGTACAAAACTAACCACATACATAAATAATGAACGAAAACTTTAAATTTTAAGGCAGGTCGTTCATGCACAATTAGGGCATAAAGTTAGTTCCACTAAGCTGGGATCATAACTGGCCACGCCTCATTAAACAAACACCTATTAACCCTACGTATTACAGATATTAGCAATATATATGCTCTGCAGAGCATGCATGGAGGCAGATGAGACAGCCGCCCACGTCATTTTCGAATGACAGAGTACCGGGCACAACACCTCGGCTCACCCAGAAGTCGTCGGCAATGTCAAGGGTCTGCTAGGCTTCTTGGTAGAGTCGGGTTGGCAAGAATAGTGCCGCTAACCCATCACGCAAAATAGGCGTAATAACAATATATGACGTCGAGTTGCGGAAACCAAACCCGCGAGAACTTATAACCTATTTATACTAATATACATATTATTAATAGCGAGATGCACTGCATTTGAGTTGACGCATTCGCTAGCGTTTAAGGCGTACGTCAATGAAAAAAAAACACCATATTGAAATTGTCTCTGAATGATGAATAATTAAGTAAGATTAAGAAGAATTATGTATCAACGCTTTACTAAAGTACCTACACTAACTAGGTAGGTAACTTTTTAGGATGCTGAATTAAGTACCTAAGAGGAATAACTGTCGCGACTATTGAACCGATTCCGACTCGGGGCGAATCTCACGAGGTTAAAACTACTTTCTAACATACCTACATAACCGTGAGCCAGTTAACGTGTTAATGTCATTTTGACGAAAGCTTCTGCCATCCATCTGACCTTCCAACTCAGAGGGACAAATTGGGTCTTATTGAGATTAGTCCGAATTTTTTACGAATGTGTTCCTCTTTATGTTTTAGTCGAGCGGTAAATATATTGAGTATGAAATGATTTAACGTACCTATAGTGCATAAGTTCCGAAAAACTTATTGAAGCAAGCAGGGGTGTGAGTGTGAACCCGCGACCATTGGACTGAAAGTCGCACGCTCTTACCGTTAGGTTAGGTAATACCAGCGCTTTATTGGCATATTTCCACACAGGTTTGAGAATAAGGTTGACTGGTAGAGAATGCCTCATAGCATTAAGTTCGCCTTTACCTACATTAAGTTTTCTTTACTGAAATAAAGTTTAAATAAATAAATATAATGTATTTACCACGGTTGCATGTTTGAGCTATTTGCTGAAATATCGATTCTTGGTTGTCTATGATTACATCTGTAGGAAATATACTCTTTATGAATTCTGTCCCTTTACTCTCCACGTACCATCCGCGCTCATCTATCTGCAAATAACAAACTAAGTATAAGAAGCTATTAGAAGCAATATGACAATTTATGACACTAATAATGTAACTTCGCGCATCCATGCAATGATAATCCCTATGACAGTTTCTCCAAGTCGCTTTAGGATACGATTAATTTAACTGAAGAAATGTTTCTCTTAAAAAAATATTTTACTTATAAATAATTTAAAAGGGGATACCCACTTTATGAATGAAATACATTAATAAAGTGATCATGCAATTTTGCAGCTCGCTGTACACCCAGCAGCCACATTGCCTATTAATGGAATTCAGTCATAAAGTGTCCATGCACTTTTGCAGCCGGATGTACATCCGTGATTTAAAAAAAAACATCACAACTTACAACTCCTAATTTCTTCATTATACACAGTTTGACACAAGTCTCGTTTGTTATTTTGCGGCAATTTTCTTCAACCACCTTTAATGTTTCGGGTGTTATCTGAAAATAACCGTAAAAATAAGAAGTGTATGAGGAAAATTATAAACGATACTTAATAGAAACGTGAAGAGTGTTTATTTATGACTCGAGTCTACAGTTTATATAAGTACCTCCCGGGACACAGATTATTTTTCATCACACTTGCGAAGAAAATAAGTTTTGGCAATAATTTCATTTTTAGTACAAGCTTTTATCGCTGACTGTATTTTTTTCCACAGACAACTATTTAATTAATTATTTAATTATAATTGCTTATATATGTATGTACTCGTACATATCAGGTCTTCCAGTAACAATTGTTTCAATACATGCATGCTACCCATATCGGGTGTGGCAATGACAGATGCTTATAATTATAAATTAATAAGTAATGTTATGATGAGACTTTCAAATTGGTTTATAAATTTATTTAAAATGAATAATATTACAACTTCCGAGATTAAATACTGGATAGAGCCATATAAGGAATTAAAATAATTATAATGAAGTAAAATATAGTGTTCATTGTCCCTTCTGTGATGTATATTTTACAGCGACAAAAAAAAGGTTTGTTGTGAACCATATCAAAAGTGCGAGTCGGACTCGCCCACCGAGGGTTCCGTACGTTTTAGTATCTATATTATATTTATTTTTTACATTTATTTCTAATCCATTACCGCAGTTTCCTTTTCGGGCTCCATCTCGTTCCCGTCGTCTTTATTCTGTAGTACCTATTAACATAATAGTAGTTTCTACATAATGCCTAATTATGTACAGTTACAGACACTGCTTTATCGACACACATATTATAAACTCTCTATGATATATTCACTAACGTCATATTACAGCCGACATTGGTGTCAGTACTTCGCTCTCTGGCGGAACTCACGGATATGAGGTGGCGTCTCCGAAATATCTTTATCGCATATTTTACACGAAACTTTTGTTATAGTTACTTTAAAAACAACAAAACAAATTATTTTTTACTTACAAACTAATTAAAAGGTAAATTGTACGTTAAATGGTGGCAATTGAAAACTTATTTCACGCCCGTAGTAGTAGTAGTAGTTTTTTTTTTATTCAGAGACAAACTAGAATCGAGGTCGATTGCCATATCGTTCGATACCAACTAACATGCGAGATTTGTCAATATTGTATGAAATTGATATATGGTTTCGAATAAAACGTCATCTCGACTGATATTAGAATAGGGGTCAAATCAAATTGCATTTTTTTTTCAGAGATGTTCGAAATTTGAATGCATTACCAAATCGATTTTGATATAGTAATGAAGCTATTACAACATTTTCACAGATAAGAAATTTGCTGTAAAAAAACAGTTTATAGTAATGTGGGCCATTATTTACGGATTTTGAAGGCATCATAGAGGGTTTATGATATGTGTGTATATAAATTATATAATTAAAACATGCTACTTACAAAATATAGAAAATTGGATGTCACACAAAGTTAAGTATATTCAGAAAACCATTTGAATTGTTTAAAACGTTACATAGAGAAATACCATTTCTAAAAACATTATTCTGTTTTTTTTATTCTTACCTAACTACTAATCTCACTATTCACTTTACTAGCGTACAACGTCAAGCTAATACAACTTTACTTATATTAGGTATAAATATCTTTGGGGCAACCTACTTACATACTTAGAGATGGAACAATTCCTACCTACGCAAAACATACACTATGGATGGGTCCTAGGCGTAGGCGATGATATTCATATTTATGTGGCGTATACATAAATACCTATATATTCGTACATGCATACATAGAAAGCATCCATCACTCGGGAAAAAACTTTCAGTACTGATTATCACAAAAATTCTCCTAACAGAATTCGAACCCAGGACCAATAGATAAAGTGTAATAAGTTAATACAGTTACGAAAACCTTCATTATGCATGGTCCGATACGGACTTGTCGATTTTTGATCACTGGCAAGATTTAAGTATAAACAAGTGACCACTTCAAGTGCAACCTGGCTGAAACGTCGGATAAAAGGTAAGATAATGAAATTTAATCGTCATTAACTAATCATTACTTGCGTGCTCCAGCTGCGTGCAATACAATAGTAATCATTTCATAATATAGGAGGCAAACAAGCAGAAGAATCGCCTGATGGTAAGCGATGGCCGCCGTCGCCCGCAACACCAGAAGAGTTATAAGTGCGTTGCCGAAAATTAAGAATCCCAGTACGCTCTTTTTATTGATGGTCTGAAGGTCGGGTTCGAATCCTGGTACATATAAGGGAAGTTATTTTTTGGTTCCTGAGTTATATATGTTTTCTATGTATTTATGTATAAGTCTTTATCTATTTATTATATATACATGGGTAATACACGAAGTTTCTTTTATGAGCCACATAGAGATTACGCACCGAAAGATAATGTTAATTGTTGGAAAATATAACTCTGTCTATTTTTTGGGGTACAATTTATTTGGGGGTGATTTGTATATTTTTAAAATAGTAACCCGGGAAAATAGTAGATAATAAAAATTTGTAGATAATAAACTTAATGGCGGTGTTTCCCCTCATATGCGAAAAAAAAAACAATGGAAACCGTTTAATACGATCACGTTTTATACAATTTCTTACACAATTAACGCTTAATTTTACATGTGTTGTTTTTTGTTTATACAGTTGTTTCCAGTTAAGATGCGTTTTTGACGTGGACCTTACAGAACTAATCCTCATCTAAACCTCTCGACTGACGCGCGCAGCTACTGCACAAAATCAACCTTCGTTTATTGCCACTTGTTCACAATATCGCGCCGCACACGATAGGCGTGGCGCTCAAGGAGTAAAGCGGGTTCTACTGTAACTTAGCTTACCTTCTCCATTTCTTCATTTAAGCACTTTGCCACTTCTTCACCTCGATGACAGTTATTGCTGACATGTTTGTTTACTGTAAATAAGCACATTTTTGTCTTCGATTACCTCGATAGTTACTCTAGAAATAAGACTCTCTACTTAAATTAATATATCGCGTATAATGAATTTAAAATACATCCCATGATTTGCAACATGATTTGCAATTAAATGATTATGATTATGACGTTTTGAACCATTTCCAGCCAACGTGGTCAACAAGAGACTGAGGAAAAATAAATATTGGATTGTGCAAAACTACCCACATACATAAATAATAAACGAAAACTTTAAATTTTAAGGCAGGTCGTTCATGCACAATTAGGGCATAAAGTTAGTTACACTAAGCTGGGATCATAACTGGCCACGCCTCATTAAACAAACACCTATTAACCCTACGTATTACAGATATTAGCAATATATATGCTCTGCAGAGCATGCATGGAGGCAGATGAGACAGCCGCCCACGTCATTTTCGAATGACAGAGTACCGGGCACAACACCTCGGCTCACCCAGAAGTCGTCGGCAATGTCAAGGGTCTGCTAGGCTTCTTGGTAGAGTCGGGTTGGCAAGAATAGTGCCGCTAACCCATCACGCAAAATAGGCGTAATAACAATATATGACGTCGAGTTGCGGAAACCAAACCCGCGAGAACATTATAACCTATTTATACTAATGTACATATTATTAATAGCGAGATGCACTGCATTTGAGTTGACGCATTCGCTAGCGTTTAAGGCGTACGTCAATGAAAAAAAAAAACACCATATTGAAATTGTCTCTGAATGATGAATAATTAAGTAAGATTAAGAAGAATTATGTATCAACGCTTTACTAAAGTACCTACACTAACTAGGTAGGTAACTTTTTAGGATGCTGAATTAAGTACCTAAGAGGAATAACTGTCGCGACTATTGAACCGATTCCGATTCGGGGCGAATCTCACGAGGTTAAAACTACTTTCTAACATACCTACATAACCGTGAGCCAGTTAACGTGTTAATGTCATTTTGACGAAAGCTTCTGCCATCCATCTGACCTTCCAACTCAGAGGGACAAATTGGGTCTTATTGAGATTAGTCCGAATTTTTTACGAATGTGTTCCTCTTTATGTTTTAGTCGAGCGGTAAATATATTGAGTATGAAATGATTTAACGTACCTATAGTGCATAAGTTCCGAAAAACTTATTGAAGCAAGCATGGGTGTGAGTGTGAACCCGCGACCTTTGGACTGAAAGTCGCACGCTCTTACCGTTAGGTTAGGTAATACCAGCGCTTTATTGGGATATTTCCACACAGGTTTGAAAATAAGGTTGACTGGTAGAGAATGCCTCATAGCATTAAGTTCGCCTTTACCTACATTAAGTTTTCTTTACTGAAATAAAGTTTAAATAAATAAATATAAAGTATTTACCACGGTTGCATGTTTGAGCTGTTTGCTGAAATATCGATTCTTGGTTGTCTATGATTACATCTGTAGGAAATATACTCTTTATGAATTCTGTCCCTTTACTCTCCACGTACCATCCGCGCTCATCTATCTGCAAATAATAAACTAAGTATAAGATGCTATTAGAAGCAATATGACAATTTATGACACTAATGTAACTTCGCGCATCCATGCAATGATAATCCCTATGACAGTTTCTCCAAGTCACTTTAGGATACGATTAATTTAACTGACGAAATGTTTCTCTTAAAAAAATATTTTACTTATAAATAATTTAAAAGGGGATACCCACTTTATGAATGAAATTCATTAATAAAGTGATCATGCAATTTTGCAGCTCGCTGTACACCCAGCAGCCACATTGCCTATTAATGGAATTCAGTCATAAAGTGCCCATGCACTTTTGCAGCCGAATGTACATCCGTGATTTAAAAAAAAACATCACAACTTACAACTCCTAATTTCATCATTATACACAGTTTGACACAAGTCTCGTTTGTTATTTTGCGGCAATTTTCTTCAACCACCTTTAATGTTTCGGGTGTTATCTGAAAATAACCGTAAAAATAAGAAGTGTATGAGGAAAATTATAAACGATACTTAATAGAAACGTGAAGAGTGTTTATTTATGACTCGAGTCTACAGTTTATATTTAAGTACCTCCCATGACACAGAATATTTTTCTTCACACTTGCGAAGAAAATAAGTTTTGGCAATAATTTCATTTTTAGTACAAGCTTTTATCGCTGACTGTATTTTTTTCCACAGACAACTATTTAATTATAATTGCTTATATGTATGTACTCGTACATATCAGGTCTTCCAGTAACAATTGTTTCAATACATACATGCTACCCATACCGGGTGTCACGGGTGTGGCAATGACAGATGCTTATAATTATAAATTAATAAGTAACGTTATGTTGAGACTTTCAAATTGATTTATAAGTTTATTTAAAATGAATAATATTACAACTTCCGAGATTAAATACTGGATAGAGCCATATAAGGAATTAAAATAATTATAATGAAGAAAAATATAGTGTTCATTGTTCCTTGTGTGATTTATATTTTACAGCGACAAACAAAAGGTTTGTTGTGAACCATATTAAAAGTGCGAGTCGGACTCGCCCACCGAGGGTTCCGTACGTTTTAGTATCTATATTATATTTATTTTTTACATTTATTTCTAATCCATTACCGCAGTTTCCTTTTCGGGCTCCATCTCGTTCCCGTCGTCTTTATTCTGTAGTACCTATTAACATAATAGTAGCTTCTACATAATGAAAGGCATTAAAACTCGAGTGTGGGTTTATGAAACGAACGCAGTGAGTTTCATAATAGTATCACACGAGTGTTTTAATGCCTAACTATGTACAGTTACACACACTGCTTTATCTACACACATATTGTAAACTTTCTATGATATATTCACTAACCTCATATTACAGCCGACATTGGGGTCAGTACTTCGCTCTCTGGCGGAACTCACGGATATGAGCTGGCGTCTCCGAAATATCTTTATCGCATATTTTACACGAAACTTTTGTTATAGTTACTTTTAAAACAACAAAACAAATTATTTTTTACTATCAAACTAATTAAAAGGTAAACTGTACGTTAACTGGCGGCAATTGAAAACTTTTTTCACGCCCGTAGTAGTAGTAGTAGTAGTTCTTTTTAGGGTTCCGTACCCAAAGGGTAAAACGGGACCCTATTACTAAGACTTCGCTGTCCGTCCGTCCGTCCGTCCGTCCGTCCGTCCGTCCGTCCGTCCGTCCGTCCGTCCGTCCGTCCGTCCGTCCGTCTGTCACCAGGCTGTATCTCACGAACCGTGATAGCTAGACAGTTGAAATTTTCACAGATGATGTATTTCTGTTGCCGCTATAACAACAAATACTATAATAGCAAACGTGATTTTTGACCAAAGTTAAGCAACGTCGGGCGTGGTCAGTACTTGGATGGGTGACCGTTTTCTTTTTGCATTTTTTTCCGTTTTTTTTGTTTGCATTATGGTACGGAACCCTTCGTGCGCGAGTCCGACTCGCACTTGCCCGGTTTTTTATTCAGAGGCAAACTAGAGACGGGGTCGATTGCCATATTGTTCGATACCAACTAACGTGCGAGATTTGTCAATAATATTGTATGAAATTGACATATGATTTCGAATAAAACGTCATCTCGACTGATATTAGAATATTGACCCCTATTATAGGGGTCAAATAAAATTGCTTTTTTTTCCAGAGATGTTCGAAATTTGAATGCATTACCAAATCGATTTTGATATAGTAATGAAGCTATTACAATATATTCACAGATAAGAAATTTGCTGTAACAAAACAGTTTATCGTAATGTGGGCCATTATTTACGGATTTAGAAGGCATCATAGAGGGTTTATGATATGTGTGTAGATAAATTATATTATTAACACATGCTACTTACAAAATATAGAAAATTGGATGTCCCACAAAGTTAAGTATATTCAGAAAACCATTTGAATTGTTTAAAAAGTTACATAGAGAAATACCATTTCTAAAATAATTATTCTGTTTTTTTATTCTTGATTTTAAATACAATACGATTCATTTATTCGCTTTCATTTTATTTTACATAATGATTGCAAGATTTTTTCTTATTCGAATAAAAAAATCTGTTCTTGTGCAAGTTTATATTTGCCCAACTCTGCTTCAAGCCGGCGCAATGGAGATTATGTGTCTGCTTTGTCTCCATATTTATTTTATCCGGTACCTAACTACTAATCTCACTATTCACTTTACTAGCGTACAACGTCGAGCGAATACAACTTATATTAGGTATAAATATCTTTGGGGCAACCTACATATATACAGATTGAACAAGTCCTACCTGCGCAAAACCTACACTATGGATGGGTCCGAGGGGGCTGTCCGTAAATTACGTCATCAATTTTTGATGATTTTTGACCCCCCCCCCCCTATACTCATCCAAAAATCATGCTTCAAATGACCCCATTTCCTCCTACTTCATGCTACCGTCATCCGTTGTCAGACCCCCCCCCCCCCTAATTTGAAATGACGTAATTTATGAATAGCCCCTAGGCGTAGGCGATGATATTCATATTTATGTGGCGTATACATAAATACCTATATATTCGTACATGCAAACATAGAAAGCATCCCTCACTCGGGAGAAAACTTTCACTACTGATTATCACAAAAATTCTCCTAACAGAATTCGAACCCAGGACCAATAGATAAAGTGTAATAAGTTAATACAGTTACGAAAACCTTCATTATGCATGTTCCGATACGGACTTGTCGATTTTTGATCACTGGCAAGATTTAAGTATAAACAAGTGACCACTTCAAGTGCAACCTGGCTGAAACGTCGGATAAAAGGTAAGATAATGAAATTTAATCGTCATTAACCAATCATTACTTGCGTGCTCCAGCTGTGTGCAATACAATAGTAATCATTTTATGATACAGGAGGCAAACAAGCAGACGAATCGCCTGATGGTAAGCGATGGCCGCCGTCGCCCGCAACACCAGAAGAGTTATAAGTGCGTTGCCGAAAATTAAGAATCCCAGTACCCTCTTTTTATTGATGGTCTGAAGGTCGGGTTCGAATCCTGGTACCTATAAGGGAAGTTATTTTTGGGTTCCTGAGTTATGGATGTTTTCTATGTATTTATGTATGTCTTTATCTATTTCTTATATGTATATACATGGGTAATACACGAAGTTTCTTTTATGAGCCACTTAGAGATTACGCACCGAAAGATAATGTTAATTGTTGGAAAATATAACTCAGTCTATTTGTTGGGGTACAATTTATTTGAGAGTGATTTGTATATTTTTATAATATTAACCCGGGAAAATACTAAATAATAAAAATTTGTAGATAATAAACTTAATGGCGGTGTTTCCCCTCATATGCGAAAAAAAAACAGTGGAAACCGTTTAATACGATCACGTTTTATACAATTTCTCACAAAATTAACGCTTAATTTTACATGTGCCTAGGATTGTTTTTTTATACAGTTGTTTCCAGTTAAGACGCGTTTTTGACGTGGTCCTTACAGAACTAATCCTCATCTAAACCTCTCGACTGACGTGCGCAGCTACAGCACAATATCAACCTTCGTTTATTGCCATAAGGTTCACAATATCGCGCCGCACACGATAGGCGCCACGCTTCAAGGAGTAAAGCGGGTTCTACTGTAACTTAGCTTACCTTCTCCATTTCTTCATTTAAGCAATTTGCCACTTCTTCACCTCGATGACAGTTATTGCTGACATGATTGTTTACTGTAAATAAGCATATTATTGTCTTCGGTTACCTCGATAGTTACTCAAGAAATAAGACTCTCTACCTAAAAGTAGTATATCGCGTATAATGAATTTAAAATACATCCCAAGATTTGCAACAAATAAATGATTATGATTATGACGTTTTGAACCCTCTCCAGCCAACGTGGTCAACAAGAGACTGAGGAAAAATAAAAATTAGATTGTGCAAAACTACCCACATACATAAATAATGAACGAAAACATTAAATTTTAAGGCAATCGTTCATGTACAATAGGCCTGTTGCAAGTAACAAAGAATCATGGAAATAATGGTTTCAACGAAACATATAAATATGTTAATATGATTCTAAAAAATGGCCCAATCTCAGTATAAACTGAAGGATTATTAATATATTCAATAAAATAAAAGTGCAAAATTCTCCAATCGGCCATTTTTACTGAAACGCCAACAGAAACGTTCCAAACAGTGACGTCATCAATTCATAACATATTTCTTAGAGCAACATAGACAACCTCATTGACCGAAATCTATACGTGGGCACCAAAGAGTTCAAAAGGTGCAAAAAAAATGTTATTTCGCCACTAAACATTTATTACGTCCAAAAAATATTATTACACGATATAAAGTAGATATCTATTTGTTATTATTTAAATAAAATGCTAAATAATACGATATTTCAACAACAAACTTTTTTAATTATTTGGCTGAATGGAACTATCATTGCCATGTTGGCTGTCGTAACTAGAAAAAATGAAAAATTAAAAAGTAAAAGCGGCGTTCGGTGATTTTCACTCAAAATTTACATGTATCTAAATAATTCATCTTAAACTGCAACCGTGTGAGAGTTTTTGTGTAAAATGAGTTATTGTGATAAATTTTTGTAATGTATTTATCATCCCTAATCGTAATATATGGTGCTGAATTAACAATATCATTCAGATTCAAGGGAAATTCGTAACTGTAAGTATGTAAACAATATCTACCACCCTACCACCAACTAAATGATGACGTCACAAATGGCATGCGAGGCGTTTTCGCGCGAAGTTTAAACTAGCTATAATAAAATGCAATTATCTATGTTAAATCTTATGAGTATAACTGAAATATAGTGTTTTTCGGAACTAATACAAGTGTACCGACGATATTAAAAGTGTTTTCAAAATTTGTCATCAGGCCTATTAGGGCATAAAGTTAGTTACACTAAGCTGGGATCATAACTGGCCACGCCTCATTAAACAAACACCTATTAACGTATTACAGATAGCAATATATATGCTCTGCAGAGCATGAATGGAGGCAGATGAGACAGCCGCCCACGTCATTTTCGAATGACAGAGTACCGGGCACAACACCTTGGCTCACCGGGGTCTCTCCCAGAAGTCGTCGGCAATGTCATTGAGTCTGCTAGGCTTCTTGGTAGAGTCGGGTTGGCAAGAATAGTGCCGCCAAGCCATCCCGCAAAATAGGCGCAATAACAATATATGACGTCGAGTTGCGGAAACCAAACCCGCGAGTACTTATAACCTAGTTATACTAATGTACATATTACTAGTGGCTCTGTGAGCTGTAGACCTCGCGAGCAGAGCTTGAAATAACATGGTGCTAAGAGCTTTAAATATAGTAAATTAAAAAAAAACAATACGAAATTTATGTGTAAAAAAATACAAAAAGTTATAATATCCCAGCATACAATTACTGGGGATCGAACCCAGACCCTCTGTGCAAACAGAAAAAGCGAACGTTTACAAACTGAGCCAAATAGTTCTTAGATGGGTTGACGAAATTTAGCTACTCCTTCTCAAATTAAAATTAGTTAAAATTAAATATCTCAATACCTCCGAAACCAGCGAAATAAATTTTCTGAATTTTTGGCCATTTAATCTATAAACATATCTCAAAAAGAAAACACTCGTATGGTACCGATACCACTATTTGTTTAGGCGCGAGCTATCACGACTCCGCCATTTTAAAAAAATTCAAAAAACCGGACGGACAAAAAAAATTTATTTAGACATAGAATCCAGTCACAAAATTTCACGAGATTCGGTTAAGAATTGCGACCTGTAGAGGAGAACATCCGGACATACAAAAGCAAAATGCTCCAGTCGAAACGTAGACCTTCGCTACGCTCCGGTCAATTATTAGCGAAATGCACTGCGTTTGAGTTGACGCATTCGCTAGGGTTTAAGGCGTACGTCAAAGAAAGAAAAAAAAACACCATATTGAAATTGTCTCTGAATGATAAATTTACTAGTGACTTTTGTTTACATAATTAGCAAGGTCCCTATAATTATACTGTAATAAAAATAATCAATTATTACAAAATAAAAATACTTACCTAAGGTCAGGTGGGGTAAGAGTATTAGGATCATAGTTTATTTTGCTTACCAGTATGAGGATTCCCTACAAAGTGTTACTCTTGTCCCGGTGTTTGTCTTACCCCATCTTATCTACGTACAGCTCATGGTGCTGTGTAATCGCGTTGAGCAAGTAGGTAACGTAAGCATCATAAAAAGTAAACTACTTATAGTGCGTGCACTTCAGTTCATTTGTGGTGCGCGTGCCGCGGCCGCTGCTGGAAGCCATCGCGCGCACGGACTTCTCGCCGAAGGGTGTGATATTTCGGCGGTTCCGTGGGAATCTACCGAATCCTACACCAGAGCAAGTGACGCCGCAACGGACAACTTTCTGCGTCACGAAAATGATTGTTTATTATTTAAGATTTTTATTATTGTAAGTATATATATGTTAGTTTGTAAGGTATGTATCTTCGGGCCTTAGTAGCCTGAAAATAAATGCTTTTCATTTCATTTAATTCATTTCATAGTACGAGTAGGTGAAGTCTGACTGCACTAATTAGGTATGAACCAATTTTTTTAATGGTAATCAGGACTAAATAATTAAGTAAGATAATATTTGTATCAACGCTTTACTAAAGTACACTAACTAGGTAGGTAACTTTTTAGGATGCTGAATTAAGTACCTACCTAAGAGGAATAATTGTCGCGACTATTGAACCGATTCCGACTCGGAGTGAATCTCACGAGGTTAAAACTAATTTCTAACATACCTACATAACCGTGAGCCAGTTAACGTGTTGATGTACATTTTGACGAAAGCTTCTGCCATCCATCTGACCTTCCAACTCAGAGAGACAAATTGGGTCTTATTGAGATTAGTCCGAATTTTTCACGAATGTCTTCCTCTTTATGTTTTAGTCGACCGGTAAATATATTAATTATGAAATGATTTAACGTACCTATAGTGCATAAGTTCCGAAAAACTTATTGAAGCAAGCAGGGGTGTGAGTGGGAACCCGCGACCATTGGACTGAAAGTCGCACGCTCTTACCGTTAGGTTAGGTAATACCAGCGCTTTATTGGGATATTTCCACACACCTTTGAGGATAAGGTTGACTGGTTCTAGGCAATGCCTCATAGCATTAAGTTCGCCTTTACCTACATTAAGTTTTCTTTGCTGAAATAAAGTTTAAATAAATAAATATAATGTATTTACCACGGTTGCATGTTTGAGCTATTTGCTGGAATATTGATTCTTGGTTGTCTATGATTACATCTGTAGGAAATATACTGTTTATGAATTCTGTCCCTTTACTCTCCACATACCATCCGCGCTCATCTATCTGCAAATAACAAACTAAGTATAAGATGCTATTAGAAGCAATATGACATTTTATGACACTAATGTAACTTCGCGCATCCATGCAATGATGATCCCTAAGACAGTTTGTCCAAGTCGCTTTAGGATACGATTAATTTAAGGAATAACTGAAGAAATGTTTCTTCAAAAAATATTTTACTTATAAATAATTAAAATGGGGATACCCACTTTATAAATGGAATTCATTAATAAAGTGATCTTGCAATTTTGCAGCTCGCTGTACACCCAGCAGCCACATTGCCTATTAATGGAATTCAGTCATAAAGTGCCCATGCACTTTTGCAGCCGGATGTACATCCGTGATTAAAAAAAACATCACAACTTACAACTCCTAATTTCTTCATTATACACAGTTTGACACAAGTCTCGTTTGTTATTTTGCGGCAATTTTCTTCAACCACCTTTAATGTTTCGGGTGTTATCTGAAAATAACCGGAAAATATTAAGTGTATGAGGAAAATTATAAACGAGAGTTAATAGAAACGTGAAGAGTGTTTATTTATGACTCGAGTCTACAGTTTATATAAGTAACTCCCGTGACACATACCTAATATTTTTCATCACACTTGCGAAGAAAATAAGTTTTGGCAATAATTTCGTTTTTAGTACAAGCTTTTATCGCTGACTGTATTTTTTTCCACAAACAACTATTTAATTAATTATTTAATTATAATTGCTTTTATGTATGTACATATCAGGTCTTCCAGTAACAATTGTTTCAATAACTACATGCTACCCATATCGGGTGTGGCAATGACAGATGCTTATAATTATAAATTGTTACGTAAGGTTATGATGAGCTGTCAAGATTATTAGGATGTAATCTTAGTTTTATTCTTGTGTAATCATTAGTTTAAATCCAAATGCAACTGTTTATTGATAAACATTGACACAAGTGCTTGTTTATTGCGTAACATGTTATTACTTTAAGTTAGCTATTTATAAGTTGTCTTGTAAGTGAAAATTCTGTAATTTCTTAGAGAATAAAGTTCTTTGAACCAAATAATAATTAATAATACATACTACACATATTTCAAATTAAGGTTTCCTTAAGGCAAATGAATAAAATTGTATTTATTTGTCTTGTAGGGACTCTTCCACTGTATAATAACATTTGTGTGTTAGCAACTTAGCAACGACTTTATCTTTTTCGTAAGTAGGCGTAGGGATGTAAGTAGGCGTAGGGATGTGACGACCCCATCGCCCGCTGGTTTTACCAGTGCAATCAGTCAACGCAGGGCAGCTTGTGGCGAGCTGTTGGGGATTAGCGACCTCACGTACCCGAGTGCTCCTGGAGAGTTCTGTTACCCGCAAGGAGGGTGGGTGGGACAGGATTCTCTGCCTCTGGCTTGCCTTAGCCGGCCGGCCAGAGTGGAGTCGTTAGAGCTATAAGCTCCAGGGGTGGAAGTGAAATATGCATAAGACGCGAGTTGGCACAGTGGCTGTTAACAGCCACTGGGTAGAAAGCGGCGCACACCTCTCGACACCCCTGAGCCGCTCACACCGGTGTTGCCCTTGAGCCATCCTAGATGTCGCTTTTTGTGGGGGCCCATCTTGTGAGGGCGAGTCACCGTCTGCCGGATATAAAATTGCATACCGTTTTATTAGGCAGGCGTCCGGTTTTTTACCCCATAGCTCAATTCTTAGTCCATCGCTTTCACCCAATAACCTAGTTCATTTTAGATTCCATCAACTCTCAATAGTCCTTACACCCTGGCGGGTGCTGCCTCTGCGTGCGTCCCATGACACGGGCAAGGGCAGCCTCCGCTCGGTGTACCCCTTACATTTCATTAAAGTGTCAAAAGGGCCTCTACGTGTTGGCTTCGGCTCCGCGCACGCCTCCCAAAGGTCCGGAACACCATTGTTCCGTGATGGGAAAGACATAATAATAAGCCCCCAGGGTAGCTTGTGGCGAGCTGAATGGGAAGTGACGTCCCTTGGGTCCCATACCCCCGAGAGTCGGTCAGGCCCCTCTCTCTGGCTTGCCTTAATTGGCCGCCTGGAGTGAATACTGAGCAGGGGCCGCAGGAGCAGGACTCTCACCTCTGGCTTGCCTTTACCGGCCGTCCAGAGTGGGGTGTCAGAGCTATATGCTCGCAGGGCGGAAGTGAAATATGCCTATGACGCGAGTTGGCACAGTGGCTGCTTACAGCTACTGGGTAGAAAGCGGTGCACACCTCTCCACGCCCTGAGCCGCTCACGTGATGTTGTACCCTTGTCGCTCCGTGCGATTTTTTCATGTTTTTTAACATTTGAGCAGGGCAGGTGCCATAGTCTCCTCCATAGTCCCGGTTTACTAGTCCACTAGCAACTCCACCCAATAGCCCGGCTTCTTTTTGTACCTTTTTCTTACAACGTACAACGTCCTATACTAACCCCAGGGTCCCGAGAAATTGTAAGAGACAGATAATAATAATAATAAGCTTGTGGCGAGCTGACGGTGAGTGGCGGCATCGCGGACCCGTATTCCAGAGGGCACTTTCATCTGGCCCTCGCCTCTGTGCTTGCCTTCACCGGCCGGCCAGAGTGGAGTCGCAAGAGCGGGACCTATGCTCCAGGTTGGAAGTGTAAAATGTCATAACGCCGGCGGCCTGCTGAACGGATTACCGGGATCTGGCTACCGCAGACTCACCTCTCGACAACCTCATAGCCACTCTAAAGTGTTGCCCTGTTGTCGCACTGTGCGTGCGGCCATTGCGGGGCCCACTCAATGAGTTGGCGAGTCACCGCCTGTCAATTATAATTTCGAGACTGATTGTCATGGCAGGTGTCCGCTAGTCTCCTCCCATAGCCCATTATTCAGTCCGTCTAACTTTCAAATCAATAGCCCATGACGGCCATGACCTTAGTTCCCATCGCAGTACAAATGTGCTGCACTGCAATAGTCTTTGCACCTGGCGGGGACTATCTCCGGATGTATCATATTGTGCGCTCGGGGATGGTATCTGCCATGGGTATCCCTTGCTTTTAGATTAAATTGTCTTACAGGGCCTCTGCGCTGTTGGCTTCGGCCCACGCACGCCTCCGAAAGGTCCGGGACCCCATGGTCCCGAGATATGGAAAAGACGTACAAATAATAATATTAATGATCGGAATCTCGTAAAGGCCGAGAAGGACAAATCCAGCAAATAGGTACCTAGACATGGCTCACGAGATAACCGCCATGTGGGATGTTAACTCGACGATCATTGTACTGTAGGGACATGGCGGTGACGCGGATTAGAGTCAGCATTTTTGGTATAAAGTTCGAAGGAGCATTTAGTCCAGTCAGTCGCTTAGCGCAAGACATACAGTGCGCACATACTTAAGCAACAAGTACGATACCGCGGCGCCGCCTGATTCTGGTCCCGTCCTTGTGTAAATCTATTTTCGTAACCTTCTTAGATATGTATTTGGAGTCAGAATATATCGGTGTTATAAAGTTAACCTTGTTTAAGGTGACCCCGACGTGATCGTGAATGCACGAGGATGTATCCAGCCGTGTGCCTGGGGGAGGCAGCAGCAGTCAGCAGGCGTGGCGCCGCCGACAGCGTATGCTTGGCAGCCACCGCAGGGAAACTAGACGCGCTGCACCCTGAGGCGGCTGGGGGGTGCGTGGAGCCGAGAACGGAAAGCCACCGCCTGTGTGTAGTCTACTTCAACAGTGGTATGAGTTTTCTAGTGGACACTGGTGCAGATGTGTCTATAGTGCCGGTTAACCGAATCAGTGCCACAGTTCGTCGCGAGTGTTTGTAGCAATTACAAATTGTACGCAGCTAATAAGTTAATAACACAGAAATAAAAACTTACGGTACTATGGTCGTTAGAGCTCAATTTAGGGTTGCGTAGTTTTCAGGGTGATGCTCCTGACCTTCCAAAACATAGTGTAAAGCACTATATAGAGACTTCAGGACCTCCGGTATATGCGCGTGCTAGGCCGTTACCGCGAGATAGGTACGAACAGGCAAAGCAGGAATTTCGTAATATGCAAGCTTTAGGTATTTGTAGGCCGAGTAAGAGTCCTTGGGCCAGCCCGCTACACGTAGTTCCGAAGAAGGACGGACAGATCAGACCGTGCGGAGACTACAGGAGGCTGAATGCTGTCACGAAGCCGGACAGATACCCGATACCCAGGTTGCAAGACTTCACATATGGATTGTCAGGTAAGTCACTATTTTCCACTCTAGATATCAATCGCGCTTATCATGCCATCGAAGTCGCGCCAGAAGACATCGAAAAGTCAGCGATCATCACACCTTTTGGGTTGTTTGTGTTCCCCAGATTATGTTTCGGTTGGTAGTACGCTGAGCTACAAGACATAGAGACCATTCTGGGGTTGGCATTTGAATCACGCATTACAGGGAGAGGGGAGGGGGGAGGGTGGCATTTTATAGGGGTTGGTCACCCCTTTCAAATGACACCCGATTTGTGTCTAGGAGACGCGTAGTTTTTTTTTATACGTGTTTGAAGTTACGAAAATCAGTGGTCAAAACGAAATACAGTGCCAGAGTCACCGTTAGGTACGATGACGAGCGAAGCGAGGAGGAGTGTTAGGTATCTTGCGTTCACAACACATTCGACTCGCTGTCAAAAAAGAAATACAGTGGTCAAAAACATGTATACGGACAAAGTGCTCAAAAACATGTATACGGACAAAGTGCTCAAAAATATGTATACGAAATTTCCAAATTGGTTATTGAACTTTCCAAATTGTGTATACGAAATTTCCAAATGATGTATACGAAATTTCCAAATTGGTTATTGAACATAACCTCAAAAAATCAAAAAAAATTTTTCGTCGTAACTATTGATATCCTAACTTTGGGGAGGGCCGGGGGGGTTCCTACCCCCAGTTGCCCAATAGACAGGTCATGTAGACAGGCATATCAATTGACAGGTTGAAACCAGCATTTTTGTTAGATGAGTCACCTGAAAGCAGTAATAATTCTAGTAGTAATAGAACCAGTAGTAATTCGGATTTGAACACAAATGAGCCTATACAGCCATTAGTGTCTCAAACGCCAACGCCCTTGACTCGCACCACGTGGAGCGGACGACTTATAATTAGGCCAGTTAGATTTTTGATTGATGAATAAAATTGTATCATGTGCATACTCGTATAATCGAATTTAAACTGTTGTGAGACATACTAACATTGAATAATTTTACGGTTTAGACTCACTTGTTTTTAGTCACTCGCGCGACATGTTTCGGAGAGCCTAGGTCTCCTTTCTCAAGCACTAACAGTGCGAGCAGCGTTCACGACGGCCGTGTATCGCTTACTGCGGCTCGCCGCGTCGCACGCTGCGCGCGCGCCGAGAAAACAGGTTGGGGGAGGTCTTCCGCTGTTATTGTAGGCGGGCATAGTGGTGTGTTTGGGCTTGGGTCACCTAACACTTGTAGCGATATACAGCACGAACTCACTATGTCCACTACACTGTCACAACACTCACTGGTATTCTGCTGAAGAAGCACAGGCTTCCATGCTGGCGGCACAGCCCAGCCGCTATCCCGATTGAAATTAGGGCGCCGCCCAATCTCGATCGCTTGACGTATTTTACGTGGTACGTAACATTTTTCTCGTACCAGTAATCTCGCCTTGTCGAATCGAAGATAGTGCGACGTCCCTGTATCCAAGGCGTGCTCTGCCACTGCGGAGTTGCTGCAGTCCATCTTCTTTACGCTCCGTATGTGTTCTATCAGTCTAGTGGACACGTTGCGTCCGGTTTCCCCGATGTAGGACTTACCGCAATCGCATGGTATCTCGTAGACGCCCGGGTTACCCAGCGGATCCTTGTCCTTTGGCGAGCGCAGCTCACTTCTAATTTTTACATGCGGACGGAAAATTGTCCTAATGCTCAACCTCCGGCGTAATAGGCGTCCAATTTCGTCCGTCACTCCCTTAATGTATGGTAGGTAAGCAGGTGCTCTCTCCGCTGTATGCTCCTTTCGAACCGATGACGACCCTGCTGCACGCTGGCTCTGTCTCCAACCATACCCATTCCTCTCTAGCACCTGTCGTACATGTCGCAGCTCGCCTTCTAGAAATTGCGGATCACAGAGAAAAATGTTACGTACCACGTAAAATACGTCAACTGTTCCTCTTACGTTACGTTAATTGTTCCTCCAACTTCCCGCACCACATGGCGACCCTGCCAGGATCCATGTGGTGCGGGAAGTTGGAGGAACAATTAAACAAGTGAATGCTGATTAAGGACTAAAGTTTTATTCAATAAACACGTAATTTATAGCTACAAAAACAGCAAGGTTGCATTATTACTTACTTATGAACTAACTCCTTACACAGGGCTGCATTGCGGATAAGGTCACTCGTGCGGAGAGGTTGCCCACGAGTGACACATTTTAATGTTTTGAGATTTCTTGGAAGAAGTGAAATTCGGGTCCACTACTTTGTTTTTAATTTAGCATCTCCTGGATAGAGCCTGGACCCAGGGGGTAGAAAGTTTATTTCGGGGAGGTAAACTTTCTTCTTACCGAAAGTAGTATATGGTTACCACTTCACAGGTTGGATGGCTACATTCAAATGTAATTTATACCGGATTTTCATCAGTTTCAAGTCGGGCTCTGAAAACGAGTTCCGCACCGTAGTTAAGAGTTTCTATACTGTGTCATAAAGTCATAAAACTGTTGTCACATTGTTTGGTTTTTATACACGTATCGAAGCGGTACGTGACAATGTTATTGGAAGTAAATATTTACTGATTTAAGTTTTTTGTAGCATATTTAAGTAGATGTTTTATATAAACTTTTATTCAATATACAATCTGTACAGCACGTTGTTAGACGTCAGAGTTAGATTTCCGGTCAGTAAAAGTTATTGTGGAAAATTGTAACAATGGGATTAACCCAAGGTAAGCAGGACGACAGTAACTCACACAATGCTATTGCGATAGCGAAAGTGGAACATTTATCTAATCAAGTGGAATCGAAACTAAATTATGTCGGAATCGGATTAATCGTGTTGGGAATAATTTTGTTTTTGGTGTTATGTTATTTTGTGAGAGTGAAATGTAAACAATGTGCTAGATCGTGGGTGCAGAGAACTGTCAGATATAAATTTACCACCCACAGCTATCAAGGTGCATACCCTTAGAGAATATAACCAAGGGAGTGGTCATTAACAGGCGTTCCCCTCTGTCGAAAATAGGCGGCCAATGGTCAACGACATGTCAACCACATGTATGGCCTGACGTTTATCTGACATGGCTATGTTTACGTTACGCATACATTTGATGTGCCCCTCCCCCGCAAAAAATGGCAGACTATTTTGTACCGAAAATTATAGACATGGCGTCTCCGTTGGTTATATCCTCTAAGTGCATACCGTTCAAACTAATCCACCACAACAAATCTATCAATCTATATCTATCTATACATTATATTATATTATATCATTTTTATATATTATATTAGAAATTTTTCTTTTCTCGACTTTAAAAGTCGGTAATTTATCGATGTCCCGCCCTGAGACACTCAGGGAAGAGGAGCATCGGTTTCCCCAATATATATTGTGTTTCCTAGTACTTTAGATAAAATAGTAGATTATATTAGAAATTTTTCTTTACTCGACTTTAAAAGTATATTATATTATATTATTATTTAGTATTATATTAGATTTTTTTCTTTTCTCGACTTTAAAAGTCGGTATTTTATCGATGTCCCGCCCTGAGACACTCAGGGAAGAGGAGCATCGGTTTCCCCAATATATATTGTGTTTCCTAGTACTTTTGATAAAATAGTAGTTGTTTGGATGGGTGCTTGCTTTTGTAAAATGTGTATGTTTATTTGTGCATCTAATTTGTCTATATATCTGTGTATGTTTTTGGCTACAATACCGGTGGCTCCTATTACTATCGGGATAACTGTGGCAGGCATTCTCCATAATCTAGTTACTTCTGTTCTTAGTAGGTGATATTTACTTAGTTTTTCAACCTCTTTTGGCCCTATGTTGTAGTCTGATGGAACAGTAATGTCTATTAAGTATATGTGCTTTTGTATTTTATCTATGTATATAATATCTGGTCTATTGTGAGCTACTGTTACGTCTGTTTGAACCGGCATCTCCCACATTAGTTTTGAAGTATCGTTTTCTATTACCTGTGGTTGCGTTAAAGTTTCCTTTCACCAAAGGCTATATTATACTAGACGGGCCCGCAGCTCCGCTCGCGTAAATGAAATAAAAAGTTTGTCTTATGTTTAGTTAAATACCGACATTATTATGTATTCAACCCTGCCAGGGTTTAAGTATAACTGTGATAGGGATTTCTTATTTGTAGCCGTTATTTGGATAACTTAATTCACAATTACTCAAAAAATTATGTGATTTGATAAAAGGCAAGATTGTATTTTTTCATTTACGTAGGCATTTATTTAAAACTTGTTTCAACATAAAATTATTATTTATTTTTATAAGCCTAGTTGCAAAAACGTTCATTAGATTAATTTCCGCCTTAAGACGAATATGGACGACCACCGCCCATAAATCGCCTTTTCATACAAACGTAGGTAGTCCCCATTCCCCTTTCTGGATATTACAGTAAAGGGCCATAAAGTTTGCACATCGGTATTTAGAAAGAGAATATTGGAGGCAACGAGAATGAAAGAGACAACGCTCTACGAAGCCGAAATTCCGATGTGCAAACTTTATGGCCCTTTACTATAACATTACTTACTACGGCTACGGTGACGCAACGACCCAAAGTGAGTCCTGGCCTCCGACACCAGATCACGCCATGTTTCTCGCTCTCGCGATAGCTCTCGCCAGTCGTCAACGCCATGGTTGAGGTTGAGCAGGTCGTGAGCAACTACGTCGTTTCAGCGATACCTATTCCCATTTTGTTGTCCCAAGTACGCTCTCTTCACGGCACGATCCTCTCCCATTCTCTCTAAGTTTCCGAGCCACTAAAGCGGCTAGCTTTGGTCTCTCAATATTTCGCCACTATATCGGAACACATCCTTATTTCTATGGCAACAAAGTTATATTAAGATATGTGGCTGACTGCTGACTGTACATTTGCTTATTTTCATCAGGTCGCTCAAAAATATCTGAACATGCACTTTATCTACCTACATTATAACTTACTATCAACTTTGTATTTTTGGCCCATCTCGGCAGCCCATTCCCCGGACGAATAGCAATGTTTGCCGAAGCCGTGAAAGTCAATCTGAATAATATAACTTGAAAAGAAATTTAAAACAACAAAATACAAATTATTAATAATATGATAATATTATTTTGATTGAGTCATATATGGCATATATCACTTGTATGGGCTATAGACTAAGGTTGAGGTTGACAGCCCTTTTTATTTTACTTCGTGTAAAAAACGCCGAAATAACTATATACCAACATGACAAACATAATTTAGGTTACTTTACCTTACGAATAATTTGGTTTAGTCTGTAGCACTACCGAAACGAAACTAACCGAGAGTTGCCGAGAAACGACCGATCGTCGTAAAATAAGTAAAATAAAGATTGTTATGAAAATTTCTTTTGCTTATTGTAAATTAAATACGTATCGAAAGCGATAGTTTTTATGCTCTAGTTCTATTCCCATATTTAGATAATAGATTGAAACAGTTTTTTCTTATCATACGTGCGTCGTATTTGAGAAACGTGTCAAAAACTTTTTTAGAAATTTGTAAGGCGCCATCTCGCTTCTTCCCTCGTTTTTTATCCCGTTCTGGTTTTTCGATTTTATATATATGATTATATTATATTAGAAATTTTTCTTTTCTCGACTTTAAAAGTCGGTATTATATCGATGTCCCGCCCTGAGACACCCAGGGAAGAGGAGCATCGGTTTCCCCAATATATATTGTATTTCCTAGTATTTTAGATAAAATAGTAGTTGTATGGATGGCTGCTTGCTTTTGTAAAATGTGTATTATTCTTCAATTTTTCTTTCCTGTGACAATGCATGTTTTGTGTGGTTTCTAAAATAAACTATATTTTCCTAATAAGACAAGATCTTTAATATTACAGTCCACTTAGTCTCCACCTATGAAAGCCATGACCGCTTCATATTATATTATATTATATTAGAAATTTTTCTTTTCTCGACTTTAAAAGTCGGTATTTTATCGATGTCCCGCCCTGAGACACTCAGGGAAGAGCAGCATCGGTTTCCCCAATATATATTGTATTTCCTAGTACTTATAGTAGTTGTATGGATGGCTGCTTGCTTTTGTAAAATGTGTATGTTTATTTGTGCATCTAATTTGTATATATATCTGTGTATGTTTTTGGCTACAATACCGGTGGCTCCTATTACTATCGGGATAACTGTGGCAGGCATTCTCCATAATCTAGTTACTTCTGTTCTTAGTAGGTGATATTTACTTAGTTTTTCAACCTCTTTATATTATATTATATTAGAAATTTTTCTTTTCTCGACTTTGAAAGTCGGTATTTTATCGATGTCCCGCCCTGAGACACTCAGGGAAGAGGAGCATCGGTTTCCCCAATATATATTGTATTTCCTAGTACTTTAGATAAAATAGTAGTTGTATGGATGGCTGCTTGCTTTTGTAAAATGTGTATGTTTATTTGTGCATCTAATTTGTCTATATATCTGTGTATGTTTTTGGCTACAATACCGGTGGCTCCTATTACTATCGGGATAACTGTGGCAGGCATTCTCCATAATCTAGTTACTTCTGTTCTTAGTAGGTGATATTTACTTAGTTTTTCAACCTCTTTTGGCCCTATGTTGTAGTCTGATGGAACAGTAATGTCTATTAAGTATATGTGCTTTTGTATTTTATCTATGTATATAATATCTGGTCTATTGTGAGCTACTGTTACGTCTGTTTGAACCGGCATCTCCCACATTAGTTTTGCAGTATCGTTTTCTATTACCTGTGGTTGCGTTAAAGTTTCCTTCCACCAAAGGCTAATGACATTGAATTTGTGCTTTATTATATTATATTATATTATATTATATTAGGGGTCATCCATTAATTACGTCACACGAATTTCTAGGTTTTTTGACCCCTCCCCCCCCCTTGTCACATTTGGTCACATTTGGCAAACCCCTCCCCCCTAGTGTGACGTCACATTTTTTCTACGAAATCGCCAAATCGAATTAAGTAAGTACCTAAGTATTATTAATATTTTATCCAAAATATTTTTGACGATATAAATATTAGTAATTTTATAACCCAAAACTGCTTAGGAAAGAAAATTAAAAGAATAAAAACGATTATCGTTTTAAAAACTTGTTATTTAAATGTAATAATAATAATAATAAATTAATAATAATAATAAATTGTTTATTCATTATAAGTGTTAGGTTACATTGTACAGGGTTGGTACCTCTTTTTAAGTAAACAGATACTTGTATTAAGAGGCACCGCTCTTCCTTAGTTGCTAAGTGAACAATAATAAATGTACAGCGAATAAAATAATTAAAAAAAAAATTCGGTTACTGATGAAGTTAAAGTGACGTCACAAAGTTTGTGTCTCCCCCCTCCCCCATGTCACAATATGTCACATTTTCTTGACCCCCTCCCACCCCTAAACGTGTGACGTAATTAATGGATGACCCCTTATATTATATTATATTATATTATATTATATTATATTATATTATATTATATTATATTATATTATATTATATTATATTATATTATATTATATTATATTATATTATATTATATTATATTATATTATATTATATTATATTATATTATATTATATTATATTATATTATATTATATTATATTATATTATATTATATTATATTATATTATATTATATTATATTATATTATATTATATTATATTAGAATTTTTTCTTTTCTCGACTTTGAAAGTCGGTATTTTATCGATGTCCCGCCCTGAGACACTCAGGGAAGAGGAGCATCGGTTTCCCCAATATATATTGTATTTCCTAGTACTTTAGATAAAATAGTAGTTGTATGGATGGCTGCTTGCTTTTGTAAAATGTGTATGTTTATTTGTGCATCTAATTTGTCTATATATCTGTGTATGTTTTTGGCTTTTTCGAATCTTTTAATATACCCCCTTTTTTAATATGGCCCCTGTGACCTAGCTTTGAAATAACAGTACATAAGTTCATGTAATTCTTCTTCTGACCACTTCCTTCTACTATCATCGTTAACTTGTGAACTTGTCGTGGTCATGTCCGATGTACCGGCAGAGTTGGTGGGAACAGCCCTACTCTGCAAAGTATCATCAGCGTCACGGATTATGTCGGCTGTGGCATTTTCGGGTTCCCCGGCTCCTGCCCGCCTGTTCAGCGAGGAGCCACTGACGGTCTGCATGCTGTCACGTTCAGCGTCAGCTCCAAACGTGCCCCGGCTATCACCCCCGGGTAGATATTATATTATATTATATTATATTATATTATATTATATTATATTATATTATATTATATTATATTATATTATATTATATTATATTATATTATATTATATTATATTATATTATATTATATTATATTATATTATATTATATTATATTATATTAGAATTTTTTCTTTTCTCGACTTTGAAAGTCGGTATTTTATCGATGTCCCGCCCTGAGACACTCAGGGAAGAGGAGCAACGGTTTCCCCAATATATATTGTATTTCCTAGTACTTTAGATAAAATAGTAGTTGTATGGATGGCTGCTTGCTTTTGTAAAATGTGTATGTTTATTTGTGCATCTAATTTGTCTATATATCTGTGTATGTTTTTGGCTACAATACCGGTGGCTCCTATTACTATCGGGATAACTGTGGCAGGCATTCTCCATAATCTAGTTACTTCTGTTCTTAGTAGGTGATATTTACTTAGTTTTTCAACCTCTTTTGGCCCTATGTTGTAGTCTGATGGAACAGTAATGTCTATTAAGTATATGTGCTTTTGTATTTTATCTATGTATATAATATCTGGTCTATTGTGAGCTACTGTTACGTCTGTTTGAACCGGCATCTCCCACATTAGTTTTGCAGTATCGTTTTCTATTACCTGTGGTTGCGTTAAAGTTTCCTTCCACCAAAGGCTATTGACATTGAATTTGTGCTTTCTCGCTAGTGACCAGTGTACATATTATATTATATTATATTATATTATATTATATTATATTAGAATTTTTTCTTTTCTCGACTTTGAAAGTCGGTATTTTATCGATGTCCCGCCCTGAGACACTCAGGGAAGAGGAGCATCGGTTTCCCCAATATATATTGTATTTCCTAGTACTTTAGATAAAATAGTAGTTGTATGGATGGCTGCTTGCTTTTGTAAAATGTGTATGTTTATTTGTGCATCTAATTTGTCTATATATCTGTGTATGTTTTTGGCTACAATACCGGTGGCTCCTATTACTATCGGGATAACTGTGGCAGGCATTCTCCATAATCTAGTTACTTCTGTTCTTAGTAGGTGATATTTACTTAGTTTTTCAACCTCTTTTGGCCCTATGTTGTAGTCTGATGGAACAGTAATGTCTATTAAGTATATGTGCTTTTGTATTTTATCTATGTATATAATATCTGGTCTATTGTGAGCTACTGTTACGTCTGTTTGAACCGGCATCTCCCACATTAGTTTTGCAGTATCGTTTTCTATTACCTGTGGTTGCGTTAAAGTTTCCTTCCACCAAAGGCTATTGACATTGAATTTGTGCTTTCTCGCTAGTGACCAGTGTACATATTGAACAATGTTGTTGTGTCGTCTGGTATAGTAAGTGCCAGCCAGCCTCTCGCATCCTGAAACTATATGTTGAACGGTTTCATCTTTTGAGAGACAAAGCCGGCACCTACCATCCACATCTTTTTTAAGTATGTCTCTCTCTATTTGATTAGTAATTACAGCTTGATCTTGAATGGCAAATATGGATGCTTCTAGTGTAGGAGATATCGGTTGTCTCTTGAGCCATCTGAATGAGTACTCGGTGTCTATGTTTGTCTTTTCTAACACTGATTTAAGGAATTGGCCGTGAAGAGGCTTGCTCTTCCATATATTAATATTCTTCTTCACTACAGCTGATTTGATTTCTTCATCGGTCCAGTACCCATCTGCTGCAATTGCCAGTTCTGTACAGAATTCTAATGCATCCTTTTCGATTGAGTATTTGTCCCGGTTTTTATCATGTGTTACTATTGCCTTTATTAAGTGGTCACTTTCATTTCGTAGATATTGTTTGTATTTAATTATTTGTGTTTTGTATACATATTCTATATTCATTAATCCTCTACCTCCTTTATCTTTATTATATTATATTATATTATATTATATTATCTTTATATTTAAATGATTTAATTTAAAAAGTTTTAGTTACTAACATTCGATAACAATAGAAATTAATAAAAAAATACTATAAATTAACTTAGGATTAAAAATTAATAATAAATTAAATTAGTACCCACCTAGTATATTTACAGTATAAAAACTTAACCCAATCATAACAGAAATGCCCCGTCTAACAGTTCGGCCTGCGGCAAGGACCCCATTACACTGGCGGCGTTACCTCTCTGTACCGCTAGGGCGATATGCTGAGAGAGGTACGCGCCAGCCCGGTCCCCTGTGGAATCGACCAGCCGCGCCGACAAAGCCTTCATGAATGTCTTCATGTCGGATGACCAAGGTCCCAGAGTCTCAACTGCAAGCGCCGCAAACTCATAATCGTTAACTAAAGTCGAGTATTTGCGGCGCTTGAGAATCTGGGCCTGGTCAGACGCAGCGCCAGCCTGAATGCAGGTCGCCCCCCGCACTGTGCAAGGGTGTCAACGCACGTCGCGTCCCACACCAGGGCTCTTTCTAATTTCCACGGCACTAATGTGGCTCCGTCGGGACGCTTGCCATCGTCTCTAGCCATGCCCACTGGTTCTAAAACTGCAGGCACATAGACGGTGACAAGCGCGCGACGGACCAAATCGTTTATAGTGCCGTGGCGATATATGCGGCCGGCGCTTTTTGCGCAAGAGAGGCCATGACGGCCCAGCTGGTCCACGCTCTTGCCGCAGGCACATGTGTGGGAAACACATATTCTGGACCCAAGCCTCAAGCCTATTGCTATTCTTAGGCTACTTGGGTCCAGAACCGTGCCTATTGCCTTTGAAGGGAGAGCCTGTAACCAGTGGCCCGACTCGGGGGCCGAAACTGCCAGAATTCGAGCGTGATCATAGTCGTCCGGGCTGTTTTCCATAAGTGTGGCATGGACTGCCTCTAGGCGAGGGGAGTCCCAAGCCCGTTGAACGTGCCTGGCGTCTGGGATGTCCGCACTCGGGCATGACTGACACCATGCTTCTCTGGCCTCCCTGAGGCTCGCTACCTCATCATCGAGTATCTGTGGAAGGTTTAGAATGACACCGATGAGAGACAGCGAGCCGTACACGGAAGACAGAAAAGCAGGTAAAGCCGAGCTGGCCGAAGTGCGGACTCCGAGCCCCCCAAACCTAATTGGGAGAACCGCCTGGGTCCATGACCTAGTATCAAACTGTATATTTAAAATTTTGGATAGCGTGGCCTGAAGGGAGGTGTCAATGGATGAAAGAATAGAGGGAAACTTCCAAATTGGGCAGCTGCGAAGCAGATACATGAATTTTGGGGTGAATAGACAGAAACGGATGATGAAGAGAGCTATATGCGGATTTATTTTGAAAAGTAATTCTGATGTACTGTTAAATAGATTTAGTTTACAGTTAACAACAGGTGCGATAGCTTCGCCAAAGATTGGTGAGCCTAAAAGAGTGAGAGATGATTTTGACTGAACTGAACTATTTGGTAAAACTTCGTTAAAATTTGTCAAAAAGTCATTTTTTATGTCCGAAGGAAGGTGTTCAGGGAAAAAATTTCACATTTGGCATAATTTAGTGAGAGTCCGATTTCTGAGAACTTTTCTTCGATACATATTAAATCTTCTAAGACAGTTGCAGCGTCTCCTCCAAGGGATCCGTCGTCTAAATACCATATGTTGAATTTGGACTTTAAACCTGATATGATGGGGTGGATGACTAGACTAAAGATGGCTGGCCCAAGCGGGTCCCCTTGTTGGCAGCCCATGCTCGATGAAATGATGTTATCTCCAAATAGCAATTTTGACGGTGTTCCGTAACATTGCCAAATATATTTGTAGAGGTCTAGTAGTTCTTTTTTCACCGCTGCTAGCAGAGCACCGCGATCGACCGAATTAAAAGCGTTTTTTACATCTATTTTTACAAAAATATACTGTACGAGGCACCACTCTACTTTTTATAGTTAGCTGGATATGGACGTTTAAAGATCGATATTTGTATGGCACTATTTACCCATTTGTAAGGCACTTTTGACACGTATATGGCATTTTTTCGTCGTGGTATGGCAGTATCAAAATTTGTATGCCACTATTTTATATTTTAATGGCATTTGTAAGTCCCTAACGACATTTGTATGGCACTTTTTCGACATATGTATGTCACTAAGTCGACATTTGTATTAGTAGAAGAGCCGGCCGCAAAATTTCTAACCGACTTGATACCACGATGAAATGCACAATGGTTTCCCAGAAAAGTTATGCTAAGTCCGAATTCGATAGTCTGCCACGGCGGAACTTGCCGAAAGTAGGAAAAAGAAGGCCACTTCCGGTGCGAAAAAAGGGGCTGATTTAACCCATCTGATACCGAGATAGTAGTTATGGCAGCAGTTAGAAATTTACATGTAGACACAGAAAAGCGAAGTCTGCCACTATTTTTTTTGCCGGAAGTGCTTGGCAGACGCTCTCAAAGGTGACCATCGGGACCCCTAAATTAACCCATCTGATACCACCATGAAACCAATGCCAGTCGGTAGGTATGAACTCTCATGTCAGGAATATATAAGTCTGCCAAGGCTTTTCCTGCCGAAACACCATGGCAGACGAGATTATGTAAGCAAGGTCGCCATCGGTTACCCTACACTAACCCATCTGATACCACCATGAAACCAATTCCATTCGGTAGGTATGAACCCCCATTTTAGGAATATATAAGTCTGCCAAGGTTTTTCCTGCCGAAACACCTTGGCAGACGAGATTATAAGCAAGATGACCATCGGTTACCGTACACTAACCCATCTGATACCGCCATGAAACCAATTCCAGTCGGTAGGTATGAACCCTCATTTCATGAATATATAAGTCTGCCAAGGCCTTTCCTGCCGAAACTCCTTGACAGACGAGATTATGTAAGCAACATCCGCATCCGTGGGACCGGTATACGTGATTACTGTAGGCTTATTTATTACTTTATGCTTTTACATATTTGTATATTATTATGTTATTAATGAAATATATTTATAATTTATTAAACCTATACCTAATACATTGGGAATTCATTACCTGCTTACGGCAGTAGTAGGGAGTAGTGGGTGAGTTCTGGCTCACTTAGCCAGGCCAACAGTCCCTCCCCCTTTTTTTCCCTTGTTGAGGCCCTGCAACCTTACCTTGAACCCAACCTAATGTCATTGTAGCTCGAATCTAACCTAATCTATTTTTATTGCTTTTAGAAAATATTCTAATAACAATTATCTACTTTTGCAAAGTTAAATGTTGAATTCTTTATTTCGCAAAATGGAATTTTAATGTGACTATAATGTATGTGCAATCTACTTAGAAACTGGGTTTAGAAATATAAAAACACACATTTTATATAGGATAATAAGTTTATTCAAGTAATATTCTGAACATATGAGATATAGTAACATCATTACTTATTCTGTGTACAGTGGAGAAAACATGCAAGTTGACATTTTTCGTTTTAAAATAAAGATAAACTAAACAGTATTTGCCACAAACCGATGTTAAAAAACTTTGCAGTTGTTGGTTGGCATAATACCATCTCTTACAATTTCTCTTCATTAACATTTTATGATACCTTCCTGTTTTTATTTACTTAATTTAATTTTTTACTTTTTATGTGATCGGTACTTCATTTATTTTAGATTTTGGGCTAATATTAGTTTGTTAACCGACTTCCAAATCTCAAAGAAGGAGGTTATCAATTCGGTTGTATGTTTTTTTTATTTTTTATTTTTTTTATGTTTTTCTATATCTCCGTCATTCCTGGACCGATTTTGAAAATTAGTTTTTTGATTGTATGTATATGCATACAGATTGGTTCCGTTTTTGTCAAAACCCAGTTCTGATGATGGGATCCATGAGGAATCGAGGGAACTCCTCAAATTTTAAACGCATACATATGTGGTATTATCTATGAAAAGGGACCTTATTGTCGATGGCGCTTACGACACTAACATCGATGAGCACAAAACGTAGTAGTTTAAAATTGTGGATTCTGGCCCAGTTTAGTTATTTTGATTTCCAATTTAGCAATTAAGTTTCTTTGATTACTGGAACATTCAATGTTGCTGTCTATCCAATGCGGAGGTCAATTTATGTTATGTGACGCTGATGAACTTATCAGTCATCGGGTTTAAAGGTCCCTTTGTAGTTTTTTATAAATAACTCGTAAACGGTGATCTGTAGCAAAAATGTTCTGATACATAAGTAATCTGCGTAAAATTGTCTACATTAAATATTTTATACACTTTTTCGCTAGGATCAGTATTTAAAAAAATATTTAATGTAAAAAGTTAAATATGATCAATTGTTAATATTTTTTGTAAATAACTCGTAAACGGTGGCCTGTACCAAAAAATGTACTGATACATAAGTAATCTACTTACACCAGAGGATGCTGAAGACCGGACGCTTAGCTAAAACGCTAGGTTGAAGGAGAAGAAGATTGATCCTAGCGAAAAAGTGTATAGAATATTTAAGGCGCTCTTATACTCGAGTTTTACGTTTTCAAGGGGGTGAAGCAGACGAGTGGTAGAACGGGCAGGCGGGCGCCCCGCGCGGTGCACCGCACCATTCCCGCGCAGCACGTCTACGTCCTTATTCTGACGACATCGGTATTCTGAATCGTCAGTTCCGGGATTTTTAGTTCGGCAATTAATATTGAAAAAGATTTATTAGTAAATTCGAATTTTGATGAGTACTTAATGAAATTAAAAACCGGACAAGCGCGAGTCGGACTCGCCCACTGAGCCCACCGAGGGTTCCGTACATTTTAGTATTTGTTGTTATAGCGGCAACAGAAATACATCATCTGTGAAAATTTCAACTGTCTAGCTATCACGGTTCGTGAGATACAGCCTGCTGACAGACGGACGGACGAACGGACGGACAGCGGAGTCTTACTAATAGGGTTCCGTTTTACCCTTTGGGTAGGGAACCCTAAAAATGGTAGGTAAGACGGTGAGGTCGGTGAGTGTACCTAAATAATTATTAATTATATGTATACAATATGAGTGTATACTTGACTGATCATGTTTTTGTAAAAATCGATTTCGACTGGCAAAACATATTAACCGGGCAACCGGGTTTTTTAACCTAATTAGACCCCGCTGAATCCGAAATTGCCGGTTGATTGATCGAATTCTTGACTGGAAGTGAGATAGTTGATATTAAAGGTCCCTTTTTTTTAGTTTTTCGTAAATAACTCTTAAACGGTGGCGCATAGCAAAAATTTTCTTAAACATAAGTAATCTGCATAAAATTGCCTACAAGAAAGATTCCGTGCAATTGTTCGCTAGGATCAATATTCAAAGAGATATTAAGGCGGGAAAGTTAATTATAATCAATTTTTGAAGGTCTCTTTTTTTAGTTTTTCGTAAATAACTCGTAAACGGTGGCCAATATAAAAAAAATGTTAAACGTTAATAATCGACACAACATTTTCAATAAAAAAAGATTTAGTACATTTTTAGCAGGGATCAATATTTAAAAAGATAATAAAGAGGGAAAGTTAATTATAATAAATTCTAAGGTTCCTTGTTTTTATTTTTTCGTTAATAATTTGAAAAGTATGACTCATAGCAAAAACAAATTTTACACAAATAATAAACATAAAATTTCCTACAAGAAACATGTAGAACACTTTTCGCTAGGATCAATATTTAAAAAGACAAAGCATCCGGTAAGTCAATTATAATCAATTTTAAAGTCCCTTTTTAGTTTTTTGTAAATAACTCGTAAACGGTGTCCCATAGCACAATAGGTTTTTATGAATAAATAATCTCCATAAAATTTTCTGCAAAAAACATCTGAACACTTTTCTCTAGGATCCATATTTAAAACGATATTAAAGGAAGAAAGTTAATCACATTCAGTTCACAGGTCGCTTTTTTTTTCGTAAATAACTCGTAAACGGTTGCAACGGGGGCAGTTGTAAAAAATATTATACGTAAATATTGAACATAAAATTGTCCACAAAAAAGGTTTCGTACACTTTTTCGCTACGATCAATATTTAATGAGGTATTAAAGGGGGTAAGTTAATTATAATCAATTTCCAGGTCCCTATTTTAAGTTTTTCGTAAATGACTCGTAAACGGTGGCCCATAGCAAAATAGGTTCTTAATGTTAACTAACCCCCCATGGCTAAAAAGTGGCCTCCATGTTTAAAATTCATTTGTTTACGTAAGATGTCCGTCTTTGGGTCACGAATTTACATGTGTGTACCAAATTTCAACTTAATTGGTCCAGTACTTTTGAAGAAAATGGGCTGTGACAGACGGACAGACAGACAGACAGTCGCACGAGTGATCCTATAAGGGTTCCGTTTTTTCCTTTTGAGGTACGGGACCCTAAAAACTAAAAAAAGTGACATGTGAATTGATTGTAATGAACTTTCTTCCTTTAATATCGTTTTAAATATTGATCCTAGAGAAAAGTGTTCAGATGTTTTTTGCAGGAAATTTTATGTAGATTATTTATTCATAAAACCTATTTTGCTATGGGACACCGTTTACGAGTTATTTACAAAAACCGGCCAAGTGCGAGTCGGACTCGCGTTCCAAGGGTTCCGTATATTACACAATTTTTAACAATCAGTGCCGGATTAAGATATGTTGATGCCCTAAGGATTTCTAGGTGCCCCCTCTCCCTCGGGTCATCAAGATTACATTGATTTTTTGGTAAATTGAGAGAAGCTCATTGCCGCGTTACAGCTGAGAATGGAAATCAGTCACATCATTTTATCACGAAAATTGACAGTGCCGCAGCAGTAATGTTACAACAGAGTACCTAATGCTGTTGCAGTCGCCACCCGAATGTCACCTTTATCATAGCTTAGAAAGTAATAGAAACGCGAGCGAAGCGAGCGCGGAAATTTTTCGATATAAAAACGCAATATGATAGACAGTTGTAAATTTTTACTTTTAGTATGGAAATCAGTCACATCATTTTATCACGGAAGTTGACAGTACTGCAGCAGTAACGTTGCAACAGAGTAATGTTGCTGCAGTCGCCACCCGAATGTCACCTTTATCATACCTTATAAAGTTATTGAAAATGCGAGCGAAGTGAGCGCGAAAATTTTTCGATATACAAACGCAATTTTACTTTTAGTCCCAACCAGGCGCGAATCCAGGATTTCATACAGAGAAGGGATGGGACAGTTTTCTATCAGCCTAGCTTCGCATAGGGCTCGATATTTCTTAGGCTTCGATATTCGAGGTTGTTTTCATGCATAAAATATGCAAGAAAGCAGAGCTTGGAATTGAATTGGCGAAGTGTGAGAAAGGCAGTAGGCCTAGCTGCGAAAGAGGAAAGCTTGGATTTGGATCCACGCCCAAGTGTAATTAAGGCAGAAGGCCTCGCATAAGACCTAACGCCGAACCGCAAAAGAGTGGGTTGAAATCGAATCTATGCATGTAATCACGACTCTTCTACTGCTACCGATTGTTTCCCAAAGAATTACGCGCCCTTATTTTTGCAAATTAGCTTTTGGACAGCTAAAAAAAATCGTGTGGTAAAAACGATGTGTCTGTCCCTAATTTTAAAATTTGTTCACCTTTTTCAACCTGGCATTTTGGTGCCCCTCCTGAACGTGGTGCCCTAAGCACGTGCTTGTTTTGCTTATTGGTTACAAAGTCTTTATTAATTCAACCATTAAAGTCGACGTGTACAAAAAACTTTAAGCTAGCTCTCAATTTAACATTTTTTTTAAACATTATTTTTAATTTGACCTTACAATTACTCGTAAGTAGGTAAGACCGTTAAATATTTAAAATGATTATCTCATCAGAAAATTATCGCCAATTACTCTAAGAAAACTACTACTCTAAGTAATCCGGCACTGTTAACAATGTATTTTTTATGTGAAACGTGAGTGAAATCGCTTTAAAAATTCCGTAGGGGTCGGATTAAAAACTGTAATTAAGTCCGACTCACGCTTGACTGTACATTTCTAATAGGTTTTCCTGTCATCTATAGGTATAGACCTATTTTATGTATTTTTTTCAAAATTTTAGACCTAGTAGTTTCGGAGATAAGGGGGGGGAATGGTCATTTTTTGCCTATTTTCTTGAATAACTTCTAAACTGTTGATTCGAAAATTATAAAAAAAAATTATGTGAAATCCTTACAATAAGCTCTTTCATTTGATATATAACATGATATAGTTTGAAAACATTTTTTTTTTTCATTTTTTCATTTACCCCCCAAAAGTGGCCCCCATGTTTAAAATTCATTTGTTTACGTTACATGTCCGTATTCGGGTCACAAACTTACATATGTGTACCAAATTTCAACTTGATTGGTCCAGTAGTTCCGGAGAAAATCGGCTGTGACAGACGGACAGACAGACAGACAGACAGACAGACAGACAGACAGACGCACGAGTGATCCTATAAGGGTTCCGTTTTTTCCTTTTGAGGTACGGAACCCTAAAAACTAAAAAGGGACTTTAAAATTGATTGTAATTAACTTACCGGCTGCTTTGTCTTTTTAAATATTGATCCTAGCGAAAAGTGTTCTACATGTTTCTTGTAGGAAATTTTATGTTTATTATTTATGTGTGATCAACAGGGTAAAGACCGGTAGTGATCACCGAATCGTAAGAGGCACACTGAATATCAATATTAAACTTGAAAGGTCCAGCCTGATGAAGTCTACGCTCCGACCTACTCGAGCCCATGTTCAAAACCCCGAAAGCTTTCAACTCGAGCTCTCTAACCGCTTTGCTTGCCTAGAGAACTTGGCTTCAGTGGACGAAATCAATGACGGGCTAGTGGAAACTGTCCTCACAGTAGGGTCTAAGTTTTTTAGACCCCGCCGTAAAGATATAGACCTCAGAAATTGACCGAGCAAACCTTAAACCTCATGGCTGAACGACGCTCGCTACAGTTGCAGTCTCCCGATGACGCGGAGTCATATAGGCAGCTCAATAGACGTATATCTAAGTCCTTGCGACATGATCTGCGTCTCTTTAATACTAACCGTATTAAAGAGACTATTGAGCGAAACCAAGGCTCCAAAGTGTTCGCAAAGGACAAAGCAACGCAAGCAAAGCAAGGGTCTATTGGGCAAAGCCAGCTGACAAAGCTGAAACGGGAAGATGGCAGCATAGCGTCGAGCAAAGCGGAGGTTTTAGGTGAGATCGAGAGGTTCTATGGACAGTTATACACTTCGATCGCAAAGCCCGTTGACAGCTTGGTAGGAGGTCCAAGAGCCAAGTTGTCCCGACATTATACCGAAGATATCCCGGACATCAGTCTGTACGAGATTAGGATGGCCCTGAAGCAGCTTAAGAACAACAAGGCGCCGGGCAAAGACGAAATCACTTCAGAGCTTCTGAGAGCGGGTGGAACACCGGTACTTAAAGTCCTCCAGAAGCTCTTTAATTCCGCCTTGTCCGAGGGCATAACGCCTGAAACATGGAATAGAGGCGAGGTGGTGTTGTTCTTCAAAAAAGGTGATAACAACCTATTGAAGAACTACAGACCCATCACGCTTCTGAGCCATGTCTATAAGCTGTTTTCAAGGGTCATCACGAACCGTCTCGAACACAGACTTGATGACTTCCAGCCTCCCGAACAAGCCGGTTTCCGAAAAGGCTATAGTACCATAGACCACATCCATACGCTGCTGCAAGTTATACAGAAGACCGAAGAGTATAACTTGCCATTATGCTTAGCGTTTGTGGACTATGAGAAAGCCTTCGATTCGGTGGAAACATGGGCGGTGCTTGTCTCTTCAGCGATGCCATATTGACTATCGGTACATCGAAGTGTTGAAGTGTTTGTATAATAACGCCACCATGTCGGTCCGAGTACAGGAGCAGAGCACGAGGGCGATTCCATTGCAAAGAGGCGTAAGGCAGGGAGACGTTATCTCTCCGAAACTGTTTACTGCCGTAATGGAAGACGCCTTCAAGCTCCTGGAATGGGAAGGACTTGGTATCAACATCAACGGCGAATACATCACTCACCTTCGGTTTGCCGACGATATCGTAGTCATGGCAAAGTCGATGGAGGAACTCAGCATGATGCTCGATGACCTCAACCGAATTTCACAACGGGTGGGCTTGAAAATGAACATGGACAAGACGAAACTTATGTCAAATGCCAATGTTGTGCCCATCCCAGTCTCTGTTGGGAACTCGGTACTCGAAGTTGTTGACTCGTACATCTACCTAGGACAAGTAGTCCAATTAGGTAGGTCCAACTTCGAGAAAGAGGTCAACCGCCGAATCCAACTCGGTTGGGCAGCGTTCGGGAAACTACGTAATGTCTTTTCGTCCGACATACCTCAGTGCCTCAAGACGAAAGTCTTTAATCAATGTGTGTTACCAGTGATGACTTACGGCTCCGAAACATGGTCTTTCACTACCGGCCTCATCTCAAAACTCAAAGTCGCTCAACGAGCTATGGAGAGGGCTATGCTCGGAGTTTCTCTACATGATCGAATCAGAAATTAAGAGATCCGTCGACGAACTAAAGTCACCGACATAGCCCACCGGATTAGCAAGCTGAAGTGGCAATGGGCAGGCCACATTGCACGCAGAGAAGATGGCCGATGGGGTCGAAATGTGCTCGAGTAGAGACCACGGACTAGCAAGCGCAGCGTAGGACGTCCACCCACAAGATGGACAGACGATCTTGTTAAGGTCGCCGGAAGACGCTGGATGCGGGTCGCTTCCAACCGGCACGTATGGAGGTCCAAGGGGGAGGCCTATGTTCAGCAGTGGACGTCTTATGGCTGAGATGATGATGATGATGATGATGATTTATGTGTAAGATTTGTTTTTGCTATGAGTCATACTTTTCAAATTATTAACGAAAAAATAAAAACAAGGAACCTTAGAATTTATTATAATTAACTTTCCCTCTTTATTATCTTTTTAAATATTGATCCCTGCTAAAAATGTACTGAATCTTTTTTATTGAAAATTTTGTGTAGATTATTAGTTCATTTTTTTTATATTGGCCACCGTTTACGAGTTATTTACGAAAAACTAAAAAAAGGAACCTTTAATATCACATATCTCACTTCCAGTCAAGAATTCGATCAAGCAACCGGCAAATTCGGATTCAGCGGGGTCTAATTAGGTTACAAAACCCGGTTGCCAAAAAGTAATATGTTTTGCCAGTAGAAATCGATTTTTACAAAAATGTGACCAGTCTAAATTATTCAATTTGATTAATTTTATAGCCTTTTAAAATATGTTTACACAATTTATCAATCGTGACTGAATTCCGGATTGGTTAGATGGGTGTGTGCCTTTGCTGCCCAACTTGTTATAAAATGACAATATGACGGACGAATGTCTGAAATGTCACCGTATTTAAGAATTATTTTGCTTTTCTTCGTAAGTATGTTGAAAAACATTGTGTGTATAACATATTTGCATATTTATACTGTGATTACCCATTTTATGAAACGTCCGCTAAACTAGCACAGGTCCGACGCTGACAGTGGTCACGGGCGTACTGGCGTGAGGAATAGGCGCAAGGTATTGCCGCGTAGGGTGTAATTTAGTAGGCAAAATGTTGAATTCATCAAATGATGAATGAAAAAATTAACGTATCGATAAAAGGACAAGCAATAATGAAGATTTACTTAAAAGCTATCGACTGAAGTAAGTTTCATATACATTTTCGTCCTAGTACTTCTAACATAAGGAAATAAAGACAGTGTTAGGCATGTTTTCAACTTAAGATTCTATCGAGAAAATAATGAGCCGTCGTGTTTCTGACAAGCAATAACGTAGTTCAAGGACTTATACATACTAGAAAATAATGCATGAAATCCTTGTAAAAGTCTGTAAATATGTTGGTGGTAATCAAAGAAACTTAATTGCTAAATTGGAAATCAAAATAACTAAAATGGGCCAGAATCACCAATTTTAAACTACTACGTTTAGTGCTCATCGATGTTAGTGTCGTAAGCGCCATCGACAATAAGGTCCCTTTTCATAGATAATACCACATATAGTGATTTTTGGGTTTTTATCATCAAATTAAGCATACACATTCAAAAAAGTGACATTTGATGAAGTGCAACTGCTGATGATGATCAGAACGGAACTCTTCAACGACGCATAGTTCACGTTTGGCGATTTGTCGTCTTCGTTATGTTTGTTAAGCAAGTCAAGTTTTTAAGCCACATTTTTGTCAAGCTCGAGTTCTGATGATGGGATCCATGAGGAATCGAGGGAACTCCTCAAATCTTAAAGGCATGCGTATAGACATTTTTGTATTTTCATCAGAAAATCAAGGATTTTCATTAAAAACTGGCGCATTTGATGAAGTGGAACTGCTGATGATGACCAGAACAAAACTCTTCAACGACGCATAGTACACGTTTGGTGATTTCTAATTTCGATTTTGACTTGGACTGCGACCCGGACTCGGACCCAGAACCGGACTCATACCCGGATCCGGTTCGGACCCGGACTCGGACCCGGACTTGGAATCGAACTCAGACCCGGACTCGGACTCGGACACGGACTCGGACTAGGACCCGGACTCGGACTCGGACCCGGACTTGGAACCGGACTCGGAACCGGACTCGGACTCGGACCCGGACACGGACTCGGACACGGATTCGGACCCGGACTCGGACTCAGACTCGGATCCGGACTCGGACCCGGACCTTGACCCGGAAAACCACTATAATATATATTATATTATAATTATTATTATTACACGTAAATTTGTTCACGATGAAACCGTGTACCGACTCTTCATGCCATTATATTTTTAATTTGAAGTTATTCTCTACAAATCGACACTAAAAGTATCAAAATATCAAAATATGGAGTTCCATTTGAGAAAGAAGCAAAACAATTTTGTCTTTGACAGTAATTGAATTATTGTGTGATTTTGAAAGCTAGACAATTCAAGATTTATATTTTTACTCACAAAGACAACACAGAAATTCAATCTCAAATGTAAACCTTCGAACAATTTCCATACATTGACGACATCACTCAAAATTCTTCTTCAAGTCAGATGCCCGCTGGGGCTGCACCGGAGCACACGTATAATTCTTCAAATAAAAATGACAGCTTGATTTGACATTAAATCATATACGCACACGAGAAAGTATACCAGTAGATAAATTGTATTTCAAAAAATAGGGTACATAAATATCAGCTCTCGTCTCCTTTAAATTTGATTTGCTGTTATTTACGGGTCATAATGGTTGAAAACCTCAGTAAACTATCTTAAAACAATACGATTACAGTCGAATTTAAGTATTATGTTCCTTCAAATCAAAACTCGCTTAAAATGAAAAAAGTTTAAAGACTCATCCTTTACTGATTGGGATTAATTTTCATTTTGCGTCATTTTAAAGACGTATTTGACTTCTGTACGTCAATTAATTTTGATGACAATTGTAATCTTGTAATATATTATAGAACTTTTATCTTAAAATATTGCCTATTAACAGGAAGCGTTATGTAATTCGTATAAGTAATACCTGAAAGTCTTGTACCTAGATCTGTAATACCATGGATTGCGACGAATAAATGATTATGATTATGCCGTTCGTTCCGTCTATATGTATAATGCGTGTACGTGCTGTTCTCTGAAAATCTTCAAGAAAAAATAACGGCTAGACCAGCACGAAGTACTAGCGAGTTTTTGCGGCTTTGGAGACCGAGATAAAGCTTACAGGCCAATACCGCTGTGGCCTGGTTATTGTTATGTATACCTATGTATCTATTGTTTAAAAAAAAAATTTACTATAAAAAGCAATGTTTTATTTCGATTAGGTCTACATTTTGTGCATATTGTATATCTGAAGTATTTTCGTACTAAACTTGAAACTTTCATTGAAACTAAATAAAATAATTATTCCTAATATACAGTCACCTGCAATTTATGTTACACAACACACAACGAAGGCCGCAAAAATATCTGACACCATCTTATTTGTAGAACCATAAGAGCATGTCATATATTTTTGCGGCCTTCGAAGAGTAGGTACCGGTCATTATCACCAACTTTGCCCGCATTTAAAAAAAAACACGAATTTCTCAAAAAAAAACACAAATCGTAATTACTTTTTTTGCTCAGCACGTCCATTGTGATCAAACGCATCAGTTTATTTGAAGAAAAAATATTTTTATCGTGTTTTTACCCATTTTTTGCATTTTAGAGGGTGGGCAAAGATATCCGGAGTTTTCGCCAACATTGCCCACGTCAATTTGGTATTCAAATACAGCTCGTATGATGATGATGTCTAAGGATCACTGGTTTTGGGCAATCCTACCATTCCCTGTTAATAACTTAGCGATAAGTGTAAAAACTTTTAAATAAATTTGCTGGGCAATGTTGCCTACCCGTTTTTGCTCATTTCCATATAAGGCTCGCCTAAGCATTTTACAAAGGCTAGGGTTGTCACTTTTGAGAAAATCTGTTACAATAGTTTAATGGCCAAAAATATGATTTTTGCTGTGTTTTTCATTAGTTAACGGGATAAAACATCTAAGTAAAGGATAATAAGACAAATTAAATACAGTATATATTTATAAACTTACTTTAGTGTACAAACATAACCTTATTTTACATGCGAAGTTGGGTAAATTAGATGAAAGTGACAACCCTAATCCGTTTTTGGTGGTGGGCAATGTTGGTATGGATGCCAAATCACCGGATTACTTTGCCCACCGCTAAAACTCGCTAAAAATTACAAATTAAAGATATCTTATTGATACTGTTTTAACACCCCCTGGCACTGATTAAAATAACCGACTTGGTTTCACATTACATCTCAAAACTTTTTGAAGTGAAAATTTCTTTAGCGGCGTGTAATAGTGCCCTTGCGGCCTATTTGCTGAATAAATGTTGAAGTTTGAAGTTTGCATGCCAAGTTTCGTGCTTTCTGCCGGATGGGACAGGATTTAGGATGGGTCAGACCAGGACCGCATTTTTGCAGGTTCATCTTTTATTAGCCAGACTCTACCTCCATACTAAATCGAGCTAAGGAGTCGCACTATAAAGAAATATTGAACATTTTCTTTCAAGTTGATATACAGGGTGTCCATGCATTAGGGTATTTATATTCAATATTCAATAATTTATTCATAAAATCAATACAATTTTACACGTCAATGGTATTTAGAACCAGTATACAAAGTATCATAACAAATTACGATTTTTTTACTTTGGAGCAACCTTTTTTACTATGTGTTAGTAGCTCCTGAGGTAATAAATAGTATGACTAGATTTTGCCCTGTGCGCGGGGCCCGAGGGCCCCGCGGTCTTCTTGTAGTTTGTTGTTGGTGCTGTTGTTTTTGTTGTAGTAGTAGTAGTTTGTTTTCCAAAGGGAAAAAGAAATAAAGTTGTACTTTTGCTAGGACGAAAAGATCCGCGTAAAAAGCACTACATTCCCGCAGCTCGGCCTGGCCTCGCGTGCTTGGGAACTCGTAAGGGACGCTCCGGGCCTTCGGCCCTACGCGGAGCTCGGCCTTCGTCCTTCGCTGGGTTTCGAAGCTCAGCGTCGGGCCTTCGGCCCGCCGCTTCGCTTATTAAAACAGTTGAGAGGGTTGGTTTTGCTTCGGGGCTTAAGCGGGAAGTTGGAGCTTAAACACGACCCAATAGGAAAAGTGTCTTAGACAAGCGAAACGGCGGGCCGAAGGCCGAAGGCCGTAGGCCAACTTCCCCCTCTCGTGTGACGCTTCGGGCCTTCGGCCCTACGCGGAGCTCGGCCTTCGGCCTTCGCGAGCCTCGACGCTTCGCCGTCGGGCCTTCGGCCCGCCGGCTTCGCTTATCAAGACAGTTGACTTTGTAGAACGCTTGGGGGAACTGCATTCACGCAGCTCGGCCTTCGGCCTCGCGTTTTGGGAGTTGGGGTGGCCTCCCGGCCTGAAGCTCGCCCTTCGGGCTCGCTTAACACACTTTTTGTATAGGATTTTGATTTGTTCGTCATTCTCGCAGCTCGGCCTTCGGCCTCGCCCAAAATTACTGGGGGTGGGGCACGCTTGGATATTCGGGGTGAAGCTCCGGGCCTGACGGCCCTACGCGGGGTCGGCCTTCGGCCTCCCGGCCTGAAGCTCGCCCTTCGGGCTCGCTTAACCTACTTGGAAATTTGAATTTTGCCCTTGTCGCCCGCCATTTTGGATTTTTCCAAAAAATTTTTTTACATGGTAATGCTGGGCCCCCTAGCTCGCCGCATGCCAAATCTCAGCGCACTCGGACCAACTTGAAAAATTAAAAAAAAAAGTCGGCCATTTTGAAATTTTTTAAATGCAGTTTGCTTTGTTTCGGGGCCCTCTATGACATTTGGTCGAGCACCCCCCACCTACCTCGCACCGTTTAAAAGTTGCCATACAAAATTAAAATGACCATTATTTCCGCCATCTTGGATTTTTTCCAAAAATTTTTTTTTTCATAGGAATCTAGAGGCTTCTATCTCTCGCCATGCCAAATCTCAGCACGCTCGGACCAACTTGAAAAAATAAAAATAAAAAAGTCGGCCCGTTTGAAAATTTTTAAATGCAGTTTATTTTGTCTCGGGGCCCTCTATGACATTTGGTCGAGCACCCCCCACCTATCTCGCACCGTTTAAAAGTTGCCATACAAAATAAAAGGGGCCATTTTTTCCGCCATCTTGGATTTTTTCGAAATTTTTTTTTCCCATACGAATCTAGAGGACCCCGAGATTCCGTGACCAAAATTTCAGCGCGCTAGGACAAACTTGAAAAAATTAAAAAAAAAAGTCAGCCATTTTGAAAAAAAATGGCAGCGTCAAAAACGGCCAGGGTCCCTCTATGACATTTGGTCGAGCACCCCCCACCTACCTCCCACCGTTTGGCCGGGCCGTCGAACATTTTTCTGACCGGAAGCGGTAGGCCAAAAGTCGGAATTTTCTGAAGTCACGAGACCGCCCTCTATACGACCGTACCAAAGTCTAACACCCCACGAACCTCCTTCTGGGAGAACAATCATGTCAATTAATCAGTCGTGTTGCAGCTTTAAATAAGATTAATTATTAATTATTAAATTATTAAATTAAATTAAATTAATTAAAACTTTCTTCGACCGTTTTGATTATCTTTTTTATTTATGACATTAATAAGATTCTGACTTTTGACAAATGTCATCATTGCCGCACATTTTCAAACAAATTGTCAAAAGCACTGCCAATGATTAATACAGTATGTTTCTTTTTGTTGTCGATTATAGGAATTAACTTTTGTTTGATAATTTAATGTTTTATCTTTTGTTCTAATTAAAAAGAAATTACCGTTAGAGCATTTCTGAGAAGTAACCCTATGTGGGATTTCAGGGTTTGTCCAATGGCTAAGGTCACCCTGTATTTAAAAACGTAAACGTTAAAGTTTTTGGGATATATGTATAGTAGACTATTTATACTCCACATTGATACCATAAGAAGTTAATAAAACTGCCTGAAAGTTAGAGAGGACTATGGAGGAGATTACTGTTTACTAGCTTTTGACTTAACTCCTGGCCCCTGTTTCACCAGCGTGACAGGTGCGACGAATTGTAAAATCACTGTTGCTGACGTCACAGGCATCCATGAACTACGGTTACCGCTTACCATCGGGCGGGCCGTAATCCTGTTTGCCACCATCATTGTATTATTAAAAAAAAACTTTATGATATCGGAAAAAAAACAGATATTTCTCTTGCTAAGTTTATGACAATTGTCACAGAAACACTGCAATTGTCACGAAATTCCGACATATAACTCATTACCTGTCAAGAATTACCTACAATTCTTCTAGATCTTTGACAATTGTCAGAAACTTCACAGGAGAAATATCTGTTTTTTCCGATATAATAAAGTTTTTTTTAAATAATACAATGATGGTGGCAAACAGGAATACGGCCCGCCCGATGGTAAGTGGTAATCGTAGCCCATGGATGCCTGTGACGTCAGCGATAGTGATTTTACAATTCGTCGCACCTGTCACCGATGTGAAATTGGGGCCTGGCCTCTATTTCACTACGGTGGCAGGTGCGACACTTGTCGACATCACAGTTGGTACTGACGTTACAGGCCTCCATAGGCTAACCGCTTACCATCAGACGGGCGGTGTGCTTGTTTGCCACCAACATGTTAATAAAATAAAAACTCCATTATATCGCCAAATACTACGTACTTATTTTGCGCAGCTAATGACAATTGTCACAAGAAACACGACAATTGTCGGTAATTCTTGACAGCAAATGAGTTCTGTGTAACACTATATGAGTAAAATGAATATAGGCGTGGAATCGAATGTATTTGCAGCCAACAAAATGCCAATGTTTGTTCAGCTACCTGTTCACCTGTTTAAATTGCTTATTATCAATTTAGATCCGTATTTTAAACCTGGCTGACATCGGATAGCCATTTATATTGATGTCAATGGTGTTGGTGAATATTTTAATTCATTCGGGCGAAAACCGGAAGGTTGGTTGGGTATCATAAAATGTTCATGGAGAGAAATTGTAAAGGCCCCAGTACACAATGGGCCATTGCCGGCCACTCCAAGGGACGCAGCCATGCGGTAGAATGAGATAGCAATATCATTTGCTCCCTCTAACGCATAAATGCGTCCCTTGGAATGGCCGGCGATGGCCCATTGTGTACTGGGGCCTTAAGATATGGTATTGTAATCAACAACTGCAAAGTTTTTTTTACATCGGTTTGTGGCAAATACTGTTTAGTTTATCTTTATTTTAAAACGAAAAATGTCAACTTGCATGTTTTCTCCACTGTACACAGAATAAGTAATGATGTTACTATATCTCATATGTTCAGAATATTACTTGAATAAACTTATTATCCTATATAAAATGTGTGTTTTTATATTTCTAAACCCAGTTTCTAAGTAGATTGCACATACATTATAGTCACATTAAAATTCCATTTTGCGAAATAAAGAATTCAACATTTAACTTTGCAAAAGTAGATAATTGTTATTAGAATATTTTCTAAAAGCAATAAAAATAGATTAGGTTAGATTCGAGCTACAATGACATTAGGTTGGGTTCAAGGTAAGGTTGCAGGGCCTCAACAAGGGAAAAAAAGGGGGAGGGACTGTTGGCCTGGCTAAGTGAGCCAGAACTCACCCACTACTCCCTACTACTGCCGTAAGCAGGTAATGAATTCCCAATGTATTAGGTATAGGTTTAATAAATTATAAATATATTTCATTAACAACATAATAATATACAAATATGTAAAAGCATAAAGTAATAAATAAGCCTACAGTAATCACGTATACCGGTCCCACGGATGCGGATGTTGCTTACATAATCTCGTCTGTCAAGGAGTTTCGGCAGGAAAGGCCTTGGCAGACTTATATATTCATGAAATGAGGGTTCATACCTACCGACTGGAATTGGTTTCATGGCGGTATCAGATGGGTTAGTGTACGGTAACCGATGGTCATCTTGCTTATAATCTCGTCTGCCAAGGTGTTTCGGCAGGAAAAACCTTGGCAGACTTATATATTCCTAAAATGGGGGTTCATACCTACCGAATGGAATTGGTTTCATGGTGGTATCAGATGGGTTAGTGTAGGGTAACCGATGGCGACCTTGCTTACATAATCTCGTCTGCCATGGTGTTTCGGCAGGAAAAGCCTTGGCAGACTTATATATTCCTGACATGAGAGTTCATACCTACCGACTGGCATTGGTTTCATGGTGGTATCAGATGGGTTAATTTAGGGGTCCCGATGGTCACCTTTGAGAGCGTCTGCCAAGCACTTCCGGCAAAAAAAATAGTGGCAGACTTCGCTTTTCTGTGTCTACATGTAAATTTCTAACTGCTGCCATAACTACTATCTCGGTATCAGATGGGTTAAATCAGCCCCTTTTTTCGCACCGGAAGTGGCCTTCTTTTTCCTACTTTCGGCAAGTTCCGCCGTGGCAGACTATCGAATTCGGACTTAGCATAACTTTTCTGGGAAACCATTGTGCATTTCATCGTGGTATCAAGTCGGTTAGAAATTTTGCGGCCGGCTCTTCTACCATATGCCGCAATCGACATTTATACGGTCAAAACAGCCGTGTAAATGTCGCCATACAAATGTCACCAATAATATTTTTTTGCGAAATTTCCTACACGATACAACCGATTCACTTATTTTAACTCTATATTTGCAACTATTATTATAAAATAGGTCTACATTTTTATTTCGATTGTGTAGGTACCAACATATTAAGCGTCCATAAAAATGTCATTGTTGTCGTACCAAAATATATCAAAAAAGATTCTTACCTGTTTTTATTATATAAATTAAACTGTTTCCGCGTCCACACTAGATGGCAATCGACTTTGGAACGCGCACAGCGTGCCACGTACGTCGGGTTACGCCCGACGCTTTGAGTATGAGGGCGCCGAATGCGCCCGGCTTTAGTAAGCGTACAAAGTGTCATGTACGTCGGGTTACGCCCGACACTTTTAGTATGAGAAAGTCGAAGTTGCCTGGCTTTGGACCGCGTGCAGCGTGCCACATACGTCGGGCTACGCCCGACTCTTTTAGTATGAGAAAGTCGAAGTTGCCTGGCTTTGGAACGCGCATAGCGCGCCACGTAGGTCGGGCGTAGCCCGACGCTTTGAGTATGAGGGCGCCGAAGGCGCCCGGTTATGGTAAGCGTACAGCGTGTCACGGTATACGCTTTGGGTATGAGGGCGCCTTAGGCGCCCGGCTTTGGTAAGCGTACAGCGCGCCACGTACGTCGGGCTACGCCCGACGCTAATATTATTATATTATTTTATGATCAGCGGTCAAACCCCTTCCTTTTATATTAATAAGTAGGTATCCCATTCAATAATAATATTTGATTTTATGAGATTAGCTTCTCTTAACATATTTTGTCAATTCTTACTTAATCAAAATTAAACTTAAACCCACATGTTGCATATATATTATCAGTCGGCTTTCAAAGCCCTTCATTTTGATACCCTACTCGACGGGTATGCACTATATTTTTTTCTAAAGGTTCCGTAATATGGCGTATTAACTGCGCCATATTGTTTTTATAATGACGTCACATAGCCTGTGTCACCCGGGATGATGTAAGGATTCTAATGATGTATCATACGTCTAAATCGGTTAAGGCATTCAGAAGTTAGCGTGGAATAAAGAAACTCACTTAAATAAATATATACCTACATACACACACTCTTTTTTTTGGGCAGTCGTGTAAAAATAATTTACAACTTTACCTTAAATATTTTTTGTTTCTGACAAAATCGCATTTGAAGTTCCAAAAACGGCGAAATTTGCCGCTTTTTCGCGTGTCCCAGTGGTGGCATTTTACCAATATCGACTCAGTGGTTTTGACGTTTCGGTGAAACAAACGACAGCAATATACAGCTAAAAACATACCCTTTCCGTAGACGGATAAAGAATATTAATATTATACTATCATATTTATTTTACTCTAAACGACTTTTTCTGCATTGGGGCTCGATTGGCCAAAATTGTTAAGGAGAGTCAAATAAAAATCCGATGTAATTGTTAGTATAAGTGGAGGGATTACAATTTTAATACTTCCTGTGTTACACATAATGTTTTTCACCTAGTAAGAGCTACCCGGTTACACCTAAGAAAAAACATATCATTTTTAAATCGACAATTATTGCAAAAATATTACTTTGCTAATCCGCGAAATAATAACTGACAAGACAAGAGATAAAAAATTCTAGAGAACGTCTAAGAAAAAATCGTGTCTTCTAGTTTGAGAGTTGCAATAGATTGCGATAGATTGAAGCGATGGTGGCCGAGTGGATATGACGTCCGACTTTCAATCCGGAGGTCGCGGGTTCAAATCCTGGCTCGTACCAATGAGTTTTTCGGAACTTATGTACGAAATATCATTTGATATTTACCACTTGCTTTTCGGTGAAGGAAAACATCGTGAGGAAACCTGCATACATCCACGAAGAAATTCAAAGGTGTATGTGAAGTCCCCAATCCGCATTGGGCCAGCGTGGGGACTATAGCCCAAGCCCTCTTGCGAGTGAGAGGAGGCCTGTGCCCAGCAGTGGGACGTATATAGGCTGAATGATGATGATGATGATGATGAGTGGTGGCATAGCGCAATAAAAAAAACATAACTTTGGCAATGTATTATGAATAACAAATTTGATTTTTATGAAGAGCATTTTTTAGAGAATTGATTTAATCATTTCGATAAATTAATGCATTATTTAATAAAACAAGGGAAGCCTTTTTATTGTTGTCCCGCGCGTCACTTGTTTTGTTATGACTTAAAGATACCCCCCAAAATCTTCTTTGTCTATTGAATAACGGTTAGATTAAATTTAATAATACCGCAATAGTGCGGTTAGTTGGGGGTCGATTGTCATCTAGTGTGGACGCGGAAACAGTTTAATTTATATAATAAAAACAGGTAAGAATCTCTTTTGATATATTTTGGTACGACAACAATGACATTTTTATGGACGCTTAATATGTTGGTACACAATCGAAATGAAAATATAGACCTATTTTATAATAATAGTTGCAAATATAGAGTTAAAATAAGTGAATCGGTTGTATCGTGTAGGAAATTTCGCAAAAAAATATTATTGGTGACATTTGTATGGCGACATTTACACGGCTGTTTTGACCGTATAAATGTCGATTGCGGCATACAAATGTCGACTTAGTGACATACATATGTCGAAAAAGTGCCATACAAATGTCGTTAGGGACTTACAAATGCCATTAAAATATAAAATAGTGGCATGCAAATTTTGATACTGCCATACCATGTCGAAAAAATGCCATATACGTGTCAAAAGTGCCTTACAAATGGGTAAATAGTGCCATACAAATATCGATCTTTAAACGTCCATATCCAGCTAACTATAAAAAGTAGAGTGGTGCCTCGTACAGTATATTTTTTGTTGTTAAGAACCCTTCTTAAAACAATGATTATTAAATCAGATTTTCCAAAATCAAAAAAAATGCCATATTTATTTATTTATCGTATGGCGGTTACACACTGGTTAAAATATATACAAATACTAGATGAAAACCCGGCTTCGCTCGGGTAAAATAAATAATAGTAATAGGTAATACTCATTTTGAATTAAGTAATTATTTACTTTTAGACTTCATACCTTCATCAAGGCAATGCAAGCAATGCAAGGCAAGGCAAGGCAAAAAAGGCTTCATAAAAACAAATATGTAATTAAAAAAACCTAATCCGCTTTTCTGGTAGCAGTTCGGTTCTGTAAGGGTCGCAGTTCTAACCTAACTTACTTCTGGTTGCAGTTTGGTTCTATAAGGATCACAGTTCTAACCTGACCCACTTTTCTGGTCGCAGATCGGTTCTGTGAAAGCCGCATTTATAACCTAGCCCACTTTCCAATCTCAAAAGAGGGAACCCTTTTGTACCTACCCTTCATGGCACTAAAGTGAAAGTATGGAAATTATCACTACTATTTCATTCTTTAAGGCGACGGTAGCGGTGGGTAAAATTTCAGATTCTGTCAATTTACCCCATTTCACACACAAGCGCACTTCACGCACACTACCTCACTTTACTGGGACAGGTCAGTGACCTATCATGTTTTTTTTAAGATTGGACTTTTAGTTTAGTATTGACCACTAGCCTCCTTTGAGGGTAAAAGCGTTCCATTGAAAGATGAAAGAGAAACAATGCATTTAATCTTGCTTTCCTTGTCTGTTCATGTCACACGTGACGTACTTACCTATTTAATTAATTTGATTGTTGACTGTTTTACTACCTAATATTGCTTTGTCGAGATACGCGTTTTGTACAATTAAAGCGAATAAAACAAGATGTCATTAAGTCAGATGTAAAATGTTATTTACTACTCTATACGGTTTTTCATAAGGTGCAAAATCCATTCAATAGGAATTTAAATAAATAAAGTTTCAGCAGGGTAGCAATTCCATTTTGGCGGATAAAGCGAAACAGAATAGTTCTATCGAACCTGCTTACAAATTTTCACGAGAATCAGTTGAGAAATGTGATCTGCAAAGGAGAACATACAAAAGCATTTTTGCCCAAGCTGAAACGGAGACCTTTGCTAACGCTCGGCCAATGATGGTTTAGGTACACCTATAAAAAATGGTTGTCCCTGCTGTAATTTTAATATCTTTATATTTCAACCGGTACAGTTTTACCTTCAAAAATAATCGGTATCGCTAAACAATAGCGGTACTAAACTACTTATACGTTCACGAAATCGGTATCTGCATAATTTGATTGTTAGTAAACTAACCTGAAAAATAATCTCAAAATCACCGAAACATTTACGTATAGGCTACTTTTCTAAAATTTGGTTTGTTGGTAAAAACTAGCCAAGTCAACTCCTTTATAATTTCAGGATTTTCTACACAACACAGAACTTGGCACCCATATAGATCTCAATTCTTTTGTCAGCGAGTCAACAACGACACATATTCTTAATATTGAACTTGGCTCTCATTTCACATTTATGTTTTTGTTGGGATAATATGTTACGTCATTAGCGCCAACTTTGCCTCCAGGGAAAGTAGTGGAAGGGAATGTAGAAAATATTATAATAGTTATGGCCACCCTGCTATTTTTAGTAGAAAATAGGTTATATTTCTGACAAAACTATATATGTACCAAACTTGTGCATAACTTGACTTGGGAATTTAGAGTTTGAGCGAGTTGTCTAATATAGGGTATATTTCGGCGGGCAAAAAATTGATAAATAATGAATGCAAGTAGAAAAAATTGAGAACCCTTTGACAAATATTTCCGGGTTTGAGTTATAACACATGAAGCATAGATTATGTCTATTGAGATTTAAACTAAAAAGGCCTAAATACACAAAAGTGTTAGCGGTGGGCAAAGTAATCCGGTAATTTGGCATCTATACCAACATTGCCCACCACCAAAAACGGATTAGGGTTGTCACTTTCATCTAATTTACCCAACTTCGCAAGTAAAAGAAGGTTATGTTTGTACACTAAAATAAGTTTATAAATATATACTGTATTTAATTTGTCTTATTATCCTTTATTTAGATGTTTTATCCCGTTAACGAATGAAAATCACAACAAAAATCATATTTTTTGCCATTAAACTATTGTAACAGATTTTCTCAAAAGTGACAACCCTAGCCTTTGTAAAATGCTTAGGCGAGCCTTATTTGGAAATGGGCAAAAACGGGTAGGCAACATTGCCCAGCAAATTTATTTTAAAGTTTTTACACTTATCGCTAAGTTATTAACAGGGAATGGTAGGATTGCCCAAAACCTTTAAGTGATCCTTAGACATCATCATCATACGAGCTGTATTTGAATACCAAATTGACGTGGGCAATGTTGGCGAAAACCCCGGATATCTTTGCCCGCCCTCTAAAACGCAAAAAAATGAGTAAAAACACGATAAAAAATATATTTTTTTTTCAAATAAACTGATGCGTTTGATCACAATGGACGTGCTGAGCAAAAAAAGTCATATGATGTGATGTTTTTTGAGAAATTCGTTTTAAAAAATAAGCGGGCAAAGTTGGTGATAATGACGGTACCTACTCTTCGAAGGCCGCAAAAATATGTGACATGGTCTTATGGTTCTACAAATAAGATCGTGTCAGATATTTTTGCGGCCTTCGTTGTGTAACATAAATTGCAGGCGACTGTACATTTGGAATAATTATTTTATTTCGTTTCAACGAAAGTTTCAAGTTTAGTACGAAAATACTTCAGATATGCAATATGCACAAAATGTAGACCTAATCGAAATAAAACATTGCTTTTTATAGGTAATTTATAAAACATTCGATACATAGGTATACATAACAATAACTAGAGCGCTATTGGCCTGTAAGCTTCATCTCGGTCTCCAAAGCCGCAAAAACTCGCTAGTACTTAGTGCTGGTCTAGCCGTTATTTTTTCTTGAAGATTTTCAGAGAACAGCACGTACACGCATTATACATATAGACGGAACGTACCGCATAATCATTATCATTTATTCGTCGCAATCCATGGTATTACAGATCTAGGTACAAGACTTTCAGGTATTACTTATACGAATTACATAACTCTTCCTGTTAATAGGCATTATTTTAAGATAAAAGTTCTATAATATAATACAAGATTACAATTGTCATCAAAATTCATTGACGTACATAAGTCAAATACGTTTTTAAACTGACGCAAAATGATACCAGCATAATAAAAATTGATCCCAATCAGTAAATATGACTCTTTAAACTTTTTTCATTTTAAGCGAGTTTTGAAGGAACATAATACTTAAATTCGACTGTAATCGTATTGTTTTAAGATAGTTTACTGCGGTTTTCAACCATTATAACAGCAAATCAAATTTAAATGAGACGCGAGCTGATATTTATGTACCCTATTTTTTGAAATACAATTTATCTACTGGTATACTTTCTCGTGTGCGTATATGATTTAATGTCAATATAATTGTCAAAAGCAAGAAAATCAAGCTGTCATTTTCATTTGAAGAAGTACACGTGTGCTCCGGTGTAGCCCCAACGGGCATCTGACTTGAAGAAGAATTTTGAGTGATGTCGTCAATGTATGGAAATTTTTCGAAAGTTTACATTTGAGATTGAATTTCTGTGTTGTCTTTGTGAGTAAAAATATAAATCGATAATAAATTGGTAGCTGGATTATCTAGCTTTCAGAATCATACAATAATTCAATTACTGTCAAAGACAAAATTGTTTTGCTTCCGTCTCAAACGGAACACCATATTTTGATTTTTTGAACTTTTAGTGTCGATTTGTAGAGAATAACAGCAAATTAAAAATACAATGGCATGAAGAGTCGGTACACGGTTTCTTCGTGAACAAATTTACGTGTAATTTAATGCAATTATTAAACATTTATTGAACAAATTATGGTTACAAAGTGAGGTCTAAATCGAAAACGTCATATACCGGCCCCTTAATATTAATGCCTATCCGTTAATATTAAATTCGTTTACAAAAAAAAAAACTGAATAAGTGCGAGTCGGACTCACCCATCAAGAACGGAACACTTTTTAATATTTGTTGTTATAGCGGCAACAGAAATACATCATGTGTGAAAATTTCAACTGTCTAGCTATCACGGTTCATGAGATACAGCCTGGTGACAGAGGGACTGTGGAGTAAACTGAAATAAAGGTTCCGTCACACCGGCGCGATTTCAGAGCCGGGCCTGAGCGTTTTATATGAAAAAGCGGCGCGCCCCGCTCACGCGCCGCACGCGAAACGCGCCTCTGTGACGGAGCCTGAAATGTCAAACCGGGCAAGTGCTCGTGCACGAAGGGTTCCATACTTTTTAGTATTTGTTGTTATAGCGGTAACAGAAATACATCATCTGTGAAAATTTCAACTGCCTAGGCCTATCGCGGTTCATGAGATACAGCCTGGTGACAGACAGACAGACGGACAATGAAGTAAAACTGAAATAAATGTCATATACCTACTAAGAAAAACTGGCCAAGTGCGAGTCGGAATCGCTAATAGGTTCCCGTTTTTTAGTTACCCTTCAGGTACGGAACCCTAGTATGAGTGTAATAGATTTGTAACCGGTCAGCAATGTGAGTCCCTTGGAGAAGCAGAGGTCTAGTCTAAACCCCCACTTACCATCGGCATTAACAGCCTTGTATTCTTGTTTGCCACCAACATGTCATATTAAAACATATTAATAAAAATTTACTTGGTCAACAATGTGAGTCCCTTGGAGAAGCAGAGGTCTAATCTAAACTCCCACTTACCATCGGCATTAACAGCCTTGTATTCTTGTTTGCCACCAACATGTCATATTAAAACATATTAATAAAAATTTACTCGGTCAACAATGTGAGTCCCTTGGAGAATCAGAGGTCTAGTCTAAACTCCCACTTACCATCGGCATTAACAGCCTTGTATGAGTTGTATGCTTGTTTGCCACCAACATGCCATGTTAAAACATATTAATAAAAATTTACTCGGTCAGCAATGTGAGTCCCTTGGAGAAGCAGAGGTCTAGTCTAAACTCCCACTTACCATCGACATTAACAGCCTTGTATGCTTGTTTGCCACCAACATGTCATATTAAAACATATTAACACATTCGACACCGCGTACCCGACTCTCGGGCACTCGTAAACTTTACTCAGATGCCGGCATACCCGCTAGTCGGGCAAGAGCTATAAACCTACACGCGACGCCGAAGTGCCCGACAGGCGGGCAAGCATTGCATCTTCACTACCTCAGGGCTGCCACTGCCACTAACAGAAAAAATTGTAAGTCTTCTGATTATTATGTGGTCGAAAAGTTGGTACAGTTGATTATTATATTTTATTACTTCACTTTGTATTTTTATTTACTTTACCTAATGCGATTACAAAATAAAAATTCTTATTAGTTGGTTACGTGAAATTGCATACACGGGTATGTATCAACTCTATCAAGTATGTATCAAGTCTAAACTCCCACTTACCATTGGCATTAACAGTCTTGTATGCTTGTTTGCCACCAACATGTCATATTAAAACATATTAATAAAAATTTACTCGGTCAGCAATGTGAGTCCCTTGGGGAAGCAGAGGTCTAGTCTAAACTCCCACTTACCATCGGCATTAACAGCCTTGTATGCTTGTTTGCCACCAACATGTCATATTAAAACATATTAATAAAAATTTACTCATTTCATCAGTCATATCCAGCCTAGCATTGCATTGGCCCCGCTTAAATATTTCGTTAATTTGTTTTTAGTATTTGTTGTTATAGCGGCAACAGAAATACATCATTTGTGAAAATTGAAACTGTCTAGTTAATCTAGTTATCACGGTTCATGAGATCTTGAGATACAGCCTGGTGACAGACAGACGGACAGCAGAGTCTTAATATTTAATAGAGTCCCGTTTTTATCCTATGGGTACGCAACCCTAAAAAGTGACCAAGGCCTCCAGTGCCCTAGGCTGGAATCAAAGCAGCGTCCTCTGCTATTGCAGCAGGTGCCTGTGCCATTCTGCCACCGGGCCACCCACGGCGGCATAGGTCGAATTTTTCCAAGTATACTTACGCACTACTTACTGAAGGCTTATGGAGCCTCGCCATCCCTAAGCCTAAATTAAATATTTTCTGAAAATAATTTGTTTTGATCTAATAACATATTGGAGTCCTCGTAATAGGGGTCCCGTTTTTACCCTTTGGCTACAGAACCCTAAAAATCAACCTTGTTTTGGTACTATGTACTACGCCTCACTATGACTCTGAAATTTTAGCAGGAATTAATATTTTTTTTGTTGTCACCTGTCAAATTAGAATATAATAGAATAGAATAGCCTTTATTGACCAAAAAATTAAATTTCAGCACATATTACATTTAAATAAATTTACATTTCATTTATATCAATTAGTTTCAATATTTTTTCCTTAGTAACTTTATTAAATAATTTTTATGTCATTGCTTTTTAATAATTATTTCAGTCTGCCTTCTTGGCATAGGCCTCCCCCAGCTCTCTCCACAGCTCTCTATCCCTTGCCGTCCCTATCCAATTAGGTCCCGCATGCTTCTTTATGTCATCCGACCACCTCATTATTTATTTATTTATTTATTTAATCTTTATTGCACAAAAGAAAACCTTATAGTACAAAAGGCGGACTTAATGCCATAAGGCATTCTCTACCAGTCAACCTTAAGGCTAAGCAGAGAGATTGTGAGATTATTGGTCTCCCTTCTCTCCTTTTTCCATCTCTAGGATACCATTCCGCTTCCTCTCTATCCCACTTATCTTTACCTTCCCTTGCCATATGTCCAGCCCAACCTGTTGCAGTCAAAAGTGTGAACTGGCCAAAGAACTTTTAACCGACAAAAACAGGCAAAACTGCTTTTGACTGAGCATGTTGGTCAAAAGTAGTTTTACCTGAAAATCATACCTATTTCTGGCAGCAGTTTCGTTTTTAGGGTGTAGCAAAAAAAAAAAAACCCTAACCTACCTATCTCTGGGAACAGTTTCGTTTTTTGGGCGTAGCAAAAAAATAACCCTAACCTACCTATCTCTGCGAGTACTTTTGACTGATAGTAACAGTCACAACCAGTGTTGGCCGTAATGGTTAATTCTAATTAACAATTAATCAATTGCATTAACCATTAATTCCGCAATTAATCAATTGCATTACGCATCAATATAATTAAAATTAGTTAGAATTGAAGTTTGAGACGTTTAATTACATTGATTGTCAATCTGCATTAACGTTTAATGGAATTAAATAATTTATTTCATAAACTAATAATTAATGTTACTTTTGCTTGGAACTATTAAAATTATAAATAAAAATAACCATTAATACAAGCTTCAGTGAATTATCAGATCGTGATACATATTTTAACATGAGACTCTACACTATATGTTTCTATACACTCATTATAGGTGTATTCCTATTTGTCGCTGCCATATGTGAGTTGGAGACAAATGGGAAACGGGGACAAATGGGATTTATATGCAGAACCTATTCCATCTGTTCCAGGTGGGAACAAATGGGAAAACATCAGAAAATGATGTGTTCCCATTTGTCCCCACCTTATTGGTGTGGAGACAAATGGGAAACGGGGACAAATGGGATTTATATGCAGCGTCTATTCCATCTGTTCCAGGTGGGAAAAAATGGGAAAACATGGGAAAATGATGTGTTCACATTTGTCTCCACATCAATAAGGTGGGGACAAATGGGAATGTTTTATACGAATGAATATGAACGGCGGGAAACAAAAGGGATACACCCGATATTAGTGTTCCCATTTGTCTCCGCTCCAATGAGATGGGGAAAAATGAAAATATTTCTATGCAGCGTCTTTTCCCATGTTTCTATACACTCATTATAGGTGTATTCCTATTTGTCCCTGCCATATGTGAGTTGGAGACAAATGGGAAACGGGGACAAATGGGATTTATATGCAGAGCCTATTCCATCTGTTCCAGGTGGGAACAAATGGACATACATCAGAAAATTATGTGTTCCCATTTGTCCCCCCCTTATTGGTGTGGAGACAAATGGTAAACGGGAACAAATAGGATTAATATGCAGCGTCTATTCCATCTGTTCTAGGTGGGAACAAATGGGAAAACATCGGAATATGATGTGTTCCCATTTGTCTCCACACCAATAAGGTGGGGACAAATGGGAATTATTTATATGCAGTCTTTTCCTACATGTTCCCCGCGGGGACAAATGGGAATACACCCATTATTGGTTATAATGGGTGCATTATTGGTGTATTCCCACTTGTCCCCTATGCATGTGTCCTACGCCATACATGAGAAGGGACAAATGGGAATGTTTTATATGAATGAATATGAACGGCGGGGAACAAAAGGGATACACCCGATATTAGTGTTCCCATTTGTCTCCGCTCCAATGAGATGGGGAAAAATGGAAATATTTCTGTGCAGCTTCTTTTCCCATATGTTTCTATACACTCATTATAGGTGTATTCCTATTTGTCCCTGCCATATGTGAGTTGGAGATAAATGGGAAACGGGGACAAATGGGATTTATATGCAGAGCCTATTCCATCTGTTCCAGGTGGGAACAAATGAGAAAACATCGCAAAATGAAGTGTTCCCATTTGTCCCCATCTTATTAGTGTGGAGACAAATGGGAAACGGGGACAAATGGGATTTATATGCAGCGTCTATTCCATCTGTTCCAGGTGGGAAAAAATGGGAAAATGATGTGTTCCCATTTGTCCCTTCTCTCATGTATGGCGCAGGACACGTGGATAGGGGATAAGTGGGAATACGCCAATAATGCACCCATTATAACCAATAATGAGTGTATTCCCATTTGTCCCCTCGGGGAACATATAGGAAAAGACTGCATATAAATATTTCCCGTTTGTCCCCACCTTATTGGTGTGGAGACAAATGGGAACACATCATTTTCCGATGTTTTCCCATTTGTTCCCACCTGGAACAGATGGAATAGACGCTGCATATAAATCCCATTTGTCCCCGTTTCCCATTTGTCTCTACACCAATAAGGTGGGGACAAATGGGAACACATCATTTTCTGATGTTTTCCCATTTGTTCCCAACTGGAACAGATGGAATAGGCTCTGCATATAAATCCCATTTGTCCCCGTTTCCCATTTGTCTCCAACTCACATATGGCAGGGTCAAATAGGAATACACCTATAATGAGTGTATATAAACATATGGGAAAAGACGCTGCATAGAAATATTTTCATTTTTCCCCATCTCATTGGAGCGGAGCCAAATGGGAACACTAATATCGGGTGTATCCCTTTTGTTCCCCGCCGTTCATATTCATTCATATAAAACATTCCCATTTATCCCCACCTTATTGGTGTGGAGACAAATGTGAACACATTATTTTCCCATGTTTTCCCATTTTTTCCCACCTGGAACAGATGGAATAGACGCTGCATATAAATCTCATTTACCCCGTTTCCCATTTGTCTCCACACCAATAAGGTGGGAACAAATAGGAACACATCTGTTTCTGATGTTTTCCCATTTGTTCCCACCTGGAACAGATGGAATAGGCTCTGCATATAAATCCCATTTGTCCCCGTTTCCCATTTGTCTCCACACCAATAAGGTGGGGACAAATGGGAACACTTCATTTTCCGATGTTTTCTCATTTGTTCCCACCTGGAACAGATGGAATAGCCTCTGCATATAAATCCCATTTGTCCCCGTTTCCCATTTGTCTCCAACTCACATATGGCAGGGACAAATAGGAATACACCTATAATGAGTGTATAGAAACATATGGGAAAAGAAGCTGCACAGAAATATTTCCATTTTTCCCCATCTCATTGGAGCGGAGACAAATGGGAACACTAATATCGGGTGTATCCCTTTTGTTCCCCGCCGTTCATATTCATTCACATAAAACATTCCCATTTGTCATAGCTTCATGCATGGCGTAGGTCACGCGAATCGGGGACAAATGGGAATACACCAATAAGCACCCATTATTACCAATAATGGGTGAATTCCCATTTGTCTTCGCGGGGAACATATGGGAAAACCCTGCATAAAAATACAGAGACAAAAATTACGATGTTTATTCTTGTTAATTGTTAATTATCAATCACATTTTTAATTTTCATTCAAAATTGATTTAATTTTTAATGGTTTGTAAAGCAATAACCATTAATTATTTTTAATTGTTAGTGGTTCGAAATAAATTAATATTAATGCAAATTGATGATCAATGCAATTGATAATTAATTTCCCTTCAATGGTTAATGGTTAATGGCAATTAACCTTTTCAATGGTTAATTTTTAATGGTCAATTGCATTAACGTTCGGCCAACACTGGTCACAACACAATTACTATTAACCAATGATAAAAGATATATACTATCTATATATCTTATTATATTTAATCTTATATTCAACTTACATTGACTCCGGAGATAACTTATTAGCTTTATGCAGTTGACTTTCCAATTCACCAATACACCTCAAATTTGATTCATAGTCTAAAGCACAGTTATTAAATATGTCCACAATACACTGTAGCTTTTTGCACTGTTTCACACTGGCAATGTACTTCATTACAGTGAGTTACAGTCAGCTGGCACTTAACTCAAAGTTTCTTTGAACAACGTCATTTTCATCTCGCTCACTTATTAGTTTATCACAGCTGCTTCAAGGTTGCTTTCACTTGCATTTCCAGGTAGCTAGTAGTGCCTTGACATGTAAGAATATTTGGAATCATTCTGAAATATTAAAATACAACTGAGAGACCGATGTTTATACTAAACACAATACACCCATGGAACGCTTTGAAGTTCAAATCTCGTTACGTTACGATGGCGTTTGCACTTTGCACTATGTTCGGTGACTATTTTTTATTGTTAACACACACAATACACTATTTAACAGGTTTTTATCACGTCTGGAGTACCGGATAAAGTATTTTCGAATAACAGCCGTCGTTGACGTCTAGCAGTCTAGGCAGTGTTGCTATCGTCTTAAAAGCCGTAACAGACTATCGCACGTTCTGGCTTAAAAACAAATTTATGTAATAATTATACCGGTATACATATCCATATGAAACGAAACTTAATGCAAATAATAACCATTATACATACCGGAAAGTCATCAAATAAACAGTAATATTCGTCTTGCTTTTTATTTAAAAAAAAACGACCAACCTAACTTGTAAGCATGTTTGCAGTTTCTAAACGCAACGCATAGCTGTCAAATGTCAACCAACAAATTGAGCCTTTAGTATTGTTTGTCGAAATTTTTTCACTTTTAAATGCAAAATACGCGACAATACGAATTTTGCGGATATATGTTCTCGATTCAAAAGTGTTATTTTTTTACGATCTTTTGTTTGAGCATAATTTAATTTGTTTCTACCGTCAAAGCCGCTCGCGTTTATATATAAGGATTACAGGAAGTATTCAAAATTTACAATTATGCAGACATGAACTCGCATTCTTCGCTATAGAAATGTCGAAAAAACATCCTCTTCAAAAATTTACCCTCCCTATATTTTTAGCTACATATTTAAAAGAAGCCTTTATCAATGAGACATGTCGGCTCCTTTGGGCCTCTACATTACAGAGTTTCAATAAGTGTTAATAGATATCAAAAAAACTGTAGGTAACTTTAGACAGGGGTTCCGCCAATATCGAGTGAAAACCCCCAATATCAGTTACCCCTAGCTTCAAATAGTTGCGCCCTATTGTCTTACCATATTCATATTCACCACGTAAATTATTGCAGGTTAATAAAAAAACACCCTGGAGTTTGACGTAGGTAAAGGCATGAAAGGCACTTCTCAATTCAGCATACAGACACAATTTAAAATCAGTAAAATATATTTTATCAGTCATTCATATATGAAAATATTCTTTCATAACGAGTAAAATGAAATTGTAAACATTTGTATTTTGAAGTAACACTCATTTAAAGCTTGATTTAAAAAAGTACTTAGGTACTTGACAATAACCTTAGTTCAAATGGCTAAGTGTAATAGTTTAAAATATCATTATTCTCTAGGGAATAAAATGGGTTATAGCTCCTGCTAAGCCTGCGTGAATAACCGCGCTTTATACGCAAGTGTGATGAAATAGTTATTTTTCACACTAAAGAGCAGAGCGGCAATCCTTTTGCTAATTGGTACAAGTTTAAACATTAAGTACACTTTATTGTACTTAATTTTGAAAATTTTGTGTTATTTCTACTTTAGAATCACGAGCCTGTTTGATCCTCAATGATAAATAATAAACGGAAAAGTGCGAGTCGGACTCGCCCACTGAGGGTTCCGTACTTCTTAGTATCTACATTACTTATATATTCCAATCCATTACCACGCATTCCTTTCCGGGCTCCATCTCGTTTCCGTTGTCTTTATTACTTAATATCTATAAACATAAAATATATTAACGCATGCTACTTAAAAAATATAGAAAACTGGATGTCCCACAAATTTAACTATATTCAGAAAACCATTTGAATTGAATAAAACGTTACATAGAGAAATACCATTTCTAAAATAATTATTCTGTTTTTTATTCCAAATTTAAAATAAAATACGCGTATCATTTATTCGCTTTCATTTTATTTTAAAAAATGATTGCAAGATTTATTCTTATTCGAATAAAATAAAATAAAAGTCATAAGCCGAACTATTTTTTATCATCATCATCATCATCATCTCAGCCATAAGACGTCCACTGCTGAACATAGGCCTCCCCCTTGGACCTCCATACTACCTATTTACCTATTTTTTATGCTAACCGTTAATTTGGCTATCAGCAGTGTATCTAATTTTAACAAAATAATAATTTTACCTTAATGTTATCCTACTAAATTTGGGCCAAAGTAAAAACCTTCTCGTTCCTTTTTACCCGAAATCGTGTGGGGTAATTGGAACCGTCCGCGGGGGAATTGGAAACACTGAAGATTTTCAATTTAGTATTACTTTTTAAGGATTTTGTTTTACCTCACGGGATACATAACAATTTACAAAGTAAAAATATATTGGATTTTCAATCAGTATGTATTTGGAATCATTGAGAATGCAAGGGGTAATTGAGAACGTGCTCGTATCTTTCCTTCCTAATTACCCCAATTGAATAATATCAATCAAAATGAGTACCCACTCATTAATTGTAATTTTGGTGAACTTGAAACCACATGGGGTTTGTAAGCAGATACCATATACAAGATAATAAAAAATTTTGAGTCTTCAACTCCAAAAACTCAATGATTACATCTATCAATGATATGTACTATTATTTTATGATCAAAATTATAACAAAAGTTGATAATATTTTGTTCGATTAATTATGACTACATGTCACTTAGTGTTAAACATACTCAAGATTTTTTTTGTGCAATTATTACGATACAAGTGCGAAAAGTAGGAAATTCGCAACGAGTGGCGATTAACTTAAAATCGACCGAAAGGGAGTGCTTTAAATCGACACGAGTTGCGAATTGCCTTTTCGCACGTGTATTGTACAACGTTTTACAGTACATATATGGCCTTTTAAATCTTCGATATAGGGGAGATGTGGGTATAATGATCCCCTTAAGGGAGAAACTTTACTGTGTTCACAGTTGGAGACAAAAACACAAGATTTAGGTCTTTATGAATAGTCCATTTACTAAACTAAGTAACTGCATACTTATTTCTCGTGTTTTTATATATTTAAATAATTATGTTATGTTTTCTAAAGGTTTAGTAAAGGATCATTTTATACATAGGTATGTATAAAACGATCCCTAGGGTAGAGTTAAAATAATCACAGATGATTCCTTTGTGATATCAAGACTTCTTCGTCTTAATCATTTAAGTCAGTCGATTCTAGCGTTTCTTCAGTCAGAAGATGACTTCAATTCAGAAGATGAATGCTATTTTTTTTTTCTATTTTGGCCTTATTTTTAACGCCGCCAGGCGCACAGATTTTGCTTGCTATTTTAAAAGGCAATCCATAATTTAATCGCATTAATAGCCCTTAGCATTTCTTCCTAAGGTCATTTTTTCGGAAGTAAGTGGCTTTGCGCACATAAATTCGCGATATGATAATATGTTATGGCCTGTACAGGAAATGCTCATAGTAAATTACTTAGGGGGTAAAATGATACCAGGGATTTTAATTTTATGTGTAATATTTGAGCTTTCTAAAACAAACAAACCTTATTACCGTAACTTAGATATAGCTGAAAGCTATTTTTGTTGATCTCTACTAGTATTAAGTGTTTAAACACAACCTTTTTATAAGATTTTGAAGACTGTTCGATTCGGTGTAGATTATATGTGACAGCCCAATGTGCTGAATAAAGAAGAAAAGATATTGGTGTTTTTTCGTTTTGTCTGTCAAGCCTAAATCAATATTATAACACCCCTAAAATATGACAGCTGTATATGTTGCGGTTAAATAGATACGATCAATTTTTGGTATGGGCGTTCAGTACTTTATTAATTAGTTCTAATATTAGGACGTTGGGTCTTCCTCGGAAATACCCTCTTTGAAACTGGGTCGTAGGAGGTTACAGATTGTATTTTGTATGTAAGTGTGTGAGAAGTGCGACTGTGTGCACCTTTCCCCCCGCAAAAAATGGCAGAAAGATTTGTACGGTAAGATATCGCTTGGGCCCCTCCCTTCCGACGTGTCGGAAGCCGGTGTTGCTCGAAGGCAATAGCCATTAGGTCAAAAAAGTTAGAGCATATTATTTTATGCCAAACATTGTTAGGGATTTCGAAGAATGTGGTAAAAAGCATTAGGGATCTTGATAGTTATGGTACAAATGCTTAGGACAAATGAGTCTTAGGCTAACCATTACATTATGGAAAATAATCGTTATGACAATTGATCGTTAGGGCATGTGCCCATTAGGACAAACCAGTTAGGGCAAGTGACTGTAGGACAAACGTTGTTAGGGATTCAGAAGGACACCCGTGGTTTCAAGTTCACCAAAATTACAATTAATGAGTAGTACTCGTTTTGATTGATATTATTCAATTGGAGTAATTTAGGAAGGAAAGATACGATCGCGTTCTCAGTTACCCCTTGCATTCTCAATGATTCCAAATACATACTGATTGAAAATCCAATATATAGTATATTTTTACTTTGTATATTGTTATGTATCCCGTGAGGTAAAAGATAATCCTTGAAAAGTAATACTAAATTAGAAATTCTTCAGTGTTTCCGCGGACTGTTTCCAATTACCCCATACGGTTTCGGGTAAAAAGAAAAGGCAAGGTTTTTATTTTGGCTCAAATTTATTAGGATAACATTAAGTTAAAATTATTATTTTGTTAAAATTAGATACACAGATAGCCAAATTAACGGTTAGCATAAAAATAGTTCGGCTTATGACATTATTGTATCTTTTAAGAGCGTTTGAAGGTATTTCCCCTCATATTTACGGTAGAAACCGCTTAATACGATCACATTTAATACGTTTTCTCACACAATTAACGCTTACTTTTATATTAGTGCATTGAACTTGTTTTTATTATACATTTGTCCACTTAAGACGCGTCAGCCTTCCAGAATCTTCTTTGAACCCGTCGACCACTAAAGACGCGCGCAGCTACAGCATCAGCACAATATCAACATTCGTATATTTCCAATGTCGCACCGCATATGATAGGCGTGGCGTTCAAAGGGTTAAGCGGGTTCTACTGTAAGTAACTTAGCTACATACGTTACGTACCTTATGTAGTTCGTCAAGCAGACATTGTCGCACAATTTCACCTTTACGGCAGGCCGTAGTACGAATCTTGTTTACTGTAAAGAAACATAATATTGTCTTCGATTACCGCGATAGTAAAGTTACTCATGAAATATAAACTAACTGATTAAATTGTCAACCTCCTGAGTGTCACGTTGCACAGCGATATTATCGGCATTTTTTTCAAATTACTTAGGTATGTAAAGTAAATATTCTTTATTGCACCAATAATTACATAATAATATGTGACGTCCCACCTTATGGCGGTTGGCGCTTACGCTATTATTAAAGCCGCTCCAATATAATTGCGGCGCTATGCGACGTAAGCCCCAGCCGCCATAAGGTACCTTTTACCATGGAACGTCACATATATACATTTAACATACATGTAAAAGTACAAAGAAATTTAAACGGAAAATAAAAACAGGTAACAACAGGCGCTCTTATCGCTAAAAAGCGATCTCTACCAGACAACCTTTGGGTAGCAGGAAATGTGGAACTCATACAAAAGTCAACAGGTAGTGCAAGGAGCTAAATATAGACACTATTAAACACAAACACAATAATATATAAACACACAATACTAACTCACTAATATCATTAATATATAAGTAAAATATATAAAAACAAATACAAAACAATAAAAAATACATATAAACACATTATAAAAAACCTAACCTAGGGTGCCACCAGCAGCGGGGCAAGACCCAAGCTACCGGTGGTCAGGGCCGCAGAGAGAGGAACCGGCGCGAGGAACTATCCGCGCTGTGTCCAAGATCACCGCCTTCCGCATCTGACCCTTGATCCAACCACCTAGCGAGATTCCCTCAAGATGTTGGTCGAGACTCTTCGCTATTAGACCGTTCACTGAAACGACTATCGGGACATTGATCGTCGAATCAACATCCCACATGGCGATTATCTTGTTTTTATTATTATTGCTTTATTCAACTAGGGTCTTAGGTTAGGATTATACAATGTGAGTATAAAAGTAAAATATAAAAACACTTACAAAACCCTGATTTAAACTTTCACGATTATTAAACATTATCAAACTGCACAACGGGACTTAATCGCGTATTTAAGTTTTAAGATTTACCTCCGACGTTTCGAGGACGGCGTTGTCCCCGTGGTCTCGGAGAAGACTGGCTCAAGTTGACATCAACATCTTCTAGCCGCGCGAGTTTTTCGAACTACCCGCACTTGGTCTTGTTTATCAGTTTGAACGTTTTGCGCACTAGGGATGTCACTCTGTCGACACACAACACTAACGATATTCGATTTATCGACTGTCGATATTCGTTTCCGCTTACATTTACTAATGACTGGATTCCATGTGGATGAGATCTTAAAACCCTCGTCCCGATTAAAATTGCAATGTTTTTTGATTTCAATGGCTTCCCGCACTTTTCTACTGTAGAAATGGCGATCCGTGGAGAGGATTTTAGGGTTATGCAGCTCAATCCAGTGGTTTGGTCCTGACTCCAGCAAATGCTCAGCCACCGCAGACTTGTTGACCTGACGATTTTTGACAGCTGCGATATGTTCCTTAACTCTTTCTGCTATGGTGCGCTTAGTTTCTCCGATATAGGAACTACCACAACTGCAATCTATTTTATAAACGCCAGGTGACTGGAACGGAATAACGTCCTTCGGTGACCTTAGGCTCCCTGCTACTTTGGATAAAGGTGTGTACACCGTCTTTATAGAGTACTTTCCAAGTACTGTGCCAACTTTATCCGTTACCCCTAAGCGGAAACATGTAAGCGGAAACGAATATCGACAGTCGATAAATCGAATATCGTTAGTGTTGTGTGTCGACAGAGTGACATCCCTAGTGCGCAAAACGTTCAAACTGATAAACAAGACCAAGTGCGGGTAGTTCGAAAAACTCGCGCGGCTAGAAGATGTTGATGTCAACTTGAGCCAGTCTTCTCCGAGACCACGGGGACAACGCCGTCCTCGAAACGTCGGAGGTAAATCTTAAAACTTAAATACGCGATTAAGTCCCGTTGTGCAGTTTGATAACACTTACAAAACATTACAAAAAATATATAAACACATTATAAAAAACCTAACCTAGGGTGCCGGCGGCAGCGTGGCAGGGCCCAAGCTGCCGGTGGTCAGGGCCGCAGAGCGAGGAACCGACGCGACGTACTATACGCGCCGTGTCCAAAATTACCGCTTTCTGCATCTGACCCTTGATACAACCACCCAGCGAGATTCTATCTAGGTGTTGGTCGAGACTCTTCGCTATGAGACCGTTCGCTGACATGACTATAGGAACAATGATCGTCGAGTCAACATACCACATGGCGGTTATCTCGTGAGCTAAGTCTAGGTACTTGCTGGACATGTCCTTCTCGGCCTTCACGAGATTCTCATCATGGGGGATGGTGACGTCGACGAGCACGAATATCAAATCAAATATCTTTATTTTGCATAAAATATCGTACAAAAGATGGACTTAGCAATTAAGAAGCACATGCATACTTCACCAGCAACTGGTATGCAAAACACAAACCCTAGCTATGCTACATCTATTAATAATGCTAATAAATCTAATAGTAAACATGTCCCTTCTTATAATTACAATGTCAAAACAAATGTCATACTTAATCTAATTACAATGTCAGTATCTACTATCTAGTCATATTTGAAAAAGTCGAAAAATTCATCAATTGAGTAAAAACATTCCTGTATCAACCAGCTCTTAAGTTTACGCTTAAAAAGACTAACAAGGAAGGGTACCCAACTGGTCAGCTCCGATTTGATTTATTTTTATATATGTTATGGAGTAGTCTAAAATAACAGACACTTATTTTTTTTTAGCTGCCCATACTCAGCTTACTGGGAGAAATTGGCCTCCAAAGTACTGAAAAGTGACAAAACGCTCTAAATTCTTTAGAGAGTTTTGTTCAAGCAAATTGCTAGATAATTACTGGTTTAAATATATGTTGGAGAACATGAAAAAATAATGGACACGTGTTTTGCTATTTTGGCTCAAATTTATATTTTACATAAAAAAACACACTTCAAAGTTTCATAATTCTCATACTTTCACTTACACTCAAACTTCACGTTGGTTATTTTATTCGTTTTTTTATCATGAAAACTAAAAACTTCCCGGTAGTGAAGAATGTTGTCATGGTTGTTAACCGGTTTGGACATTAAGTCCTAGCATATTTTGAAACATCAAAGATCCTAAAAGTGTACATTTGAAATATTTGAATACCCTGTTAGGCGCGCGGTATAATGGTGAACGCTGAGCTGCAGGCGTGCGGCAACGCGTTGGCGGCGCCGGGCGGGCGACGTGAAGTGAAGCGCGTGAAACGATGACAAGTATGAAATATTGAAGTGTGTTTTTTTTGTAAAATATGAATTTGAGCCGAAATAGCAAAATACGTGTCCATTATTTTTTCATGTCCTCCAATATATATTCAAACTTTTAACTAGTAATTTGCTTGAACAAAACTCTCTACAGAAGTTAGAGCGTTTTGTCACTTCTCAGTACTTTGGAGGCCAATTTCTCCCAGTAAGTTGAGTATGGGCAGCTAAAAAAAATACGTGTCTGTTATTTTAGACTACTCTATAACATATATAAAAATAAATAAAATCGGAGCTGACCAGTTGGGTACCCTTCCTTGTAAGTGGTAGTACTTTGAGATCATCTTGGATACAGTTATAAATTTTTATTGCCATACAATAAGCGCTCTTTCTATATAATACTGTCTTTTTAGCAGGTATGACGAGACGATTAGGGTATCTTGTATTAAACTGACAAATTTATCTAGTAAAAAGTTCAGGATGCACTCTAACAAATAAACAAATTTCATATAAATACATACATGGCACAGTCAGAAGTTTCATATTTCTAAATAGAGGTCTGCATGAGGTCATTATGTCAACATTAGTAATAGCTCTGATGCACTGTTTCTGTGCTAAAAGTGCTTGGTTTGCGTAACTAGAATTTCCCCAAACAAGAATACCATATCTGAGTACAGAGCAAACATAGCCGTGATACGCCTGTATTGCAGTCTCTTTCTGCTAATTTTTGTCAATCTCCACAAGGCAAATGCAAACGAGTTTACTTTACTACATACTTTATTAATATGCTCATTCCAAGATAAAGTATCATCCACACATATACCTAAAAATTTAGTCTGATTAGACACTGTTACAGTTCGATCTAAGGAAGTAACTGTGAGAGGTGGTTTGACAGCATTCCTATTTACAAACTGGAAGAATGTTGTATTTTGTAAATTATTTTGGTTTAACCAGGTTACAATGTTTTGGATTGTATCATAAATGTCATTGTTATATGTCTTAGGGTCACGACTAGGGATGACGACAGACAGGTCATCTGCGAAAAGAGTACATTTGAACGTCGTTACATTTGGTAAATCGTTAATGTACAGTAGGAAAAGTAAGGGTGCTAAAATACTCCCCTGAGGTACTCCAACATTGTTAAGTTTAGTCGACGATTGATAAGTAGTTACTGTTTTGGCAGAATTAATTTGCGATACCTCCACAAACTGAGTCCTGGCATGCAAGTAATCTCTGAGCCAATCATTGACGACTCCACGTATACCGTAGAGTTCACATTTGGCTAACAAGGTTTTGTGACAGACAAAATCAAAAGCCCGGCTCATGTCAAAAAAGACAGCAGTTACTGGCAGACTTTGGTTCATGTAACTCAAAATATTATTTGTTAAGTTGTACGCAGCTAAAGAGGTCAATTTCCCTTTCTGGAAATCAAATTTGCTCAGCTTTGATTAAATTAAACTTGTTTAAAAATGAATTTATGCGTCCATGAAATACCTTCTCGAATATCTTTGAGAAAACTGGAATAAGTGCGATTGGTCTAAAGTTTTATACACTTTCCTTGCTACCTTTTTTAAATAATGGCTTTATTAAGGCTTTCTTTAGGGTTATAGGAAAGACTCCACTTATAAAAGACATGTTTACCAGGTAACTAAGTACTTCGGCGATTTCCTCTCTACATATTTTTAATACCTTGGTCTGGATTTCATCATAACCAGCCGAGTTCGTTGGTTTAAGCCCATTAATTATTTTACTAATCTCGTTTTTATCAGTTGGTATCAAAAACATATGTGTGTTAATTTGCTTTTACTAGTAAATTGGCGTGTTCCCCACGCTTGAATTAGTTAAATTTATGTAAAAGTCGTTAAAAGCATTCGCAATATCAGCGGGAATAGATATAATAGTATTGTTAATGATTAATTTATCAATGTAAGCGTCACATGATTGAGTTTTAGTAGCGTTTTTAATTATATCCCAAGTCGCTCTACATATGTTTTTCGATCGAGAAACATATTTCGCGTTTGCACATCTGTGAGCTTGGTGTATGCAATGTTTAAGAATTTTCGAATAATTATTAAACTTCTGTTTTGCGTTTAAATAACCCGCGTGACCCCTTGGTTTTTTGTAAAAATGAAAACGTAACTGTCTTTTGGTTTTTACAGATTTTTTGATACCTATTGTAAACCAATCACAAGATTTAGGCTTATTTGAGGTTTTTACTTTTAAGATGGGAAAACATAAATTATAAAAAAGGGTAAATGTATCATGAAAGTGTTTGAATGCCACCGACACGTTACTTTCAGCATAAACTTCAGATCAGGATAAGCTAGCGATATAGCCACAGATTTTTTTTTAGATTTTCTGGACTATAATCTCTCTCAAAATGGTAATACCAAAGAAGTGGTTTATCTATGTTGCTAATTGGAAACATTAAACTTTGTGCAGTTTCGTGGTCGGACAAACCCAATTTGAGAATTTCACTCTCAGATTCAGAGATATTTGACATTATTTGGTCGAGGCATGCTTCTCTACGCTTGGGGTTATTTATGTGTAGCATAAAATTATTATTTGAAGCAATTCTTGTGAGCTCATTCGAATGTTCTGTGACTTTAAGTATGTCGATGTTGAAGTCCCCAGCGATTACTATCTTATATTTTGTTTTATATTTTAGCTTGCTTATCAAACGTTCTAGTTTCTGTAGGAAATTAGTTGCGTGCGTTGATGGCGTTCTGTAAACACAAATAACGATACACTTTATCGATATTATCTCTACACCACAACACTCAAAAATAATTTCGGAAATTTCATTTGATGTGATCTAGAGTACGATGCGTCATACGTAAATTACCTTCCATACCTGTTTTAACAAATGTCTCAGTAAAACATAACACGTCAAAACGATTGTGGTTTTTGGCTAGTTCATCAATGTTATTTCGATTAAATCGCGTGCTGATAGATCGATCGTACGGCCCGGCGCTGCGATCGATCCATCAGCTCGATGTCAGGCTTATTGGCTACAATAGTCCTGTCAGTGATGATCCTCCTCCTTAGTCGTACACTCTTGTCAGAGTGGTCGTGGTTATGGGTTTTCCTTTCCTATGTTTATTGCGGCTGTTGCGATACTCCTCCATCTCTCTCTGTTTGTGGCACTCCGAGCACACTCAGTTAGGGAACATTTCGTCGTGGACTTTATGAGATCCGTCCACCTTGTTGAAGATCGGCCGCGAGAACGTTGACCTTCCACTCTACCCTGCACTACCAACCGCTCCATCGACTTTTTGTTGCGGATGATATGTCCAAACATTTTCAGTATTCGCACTTGCACAATCGATGAAAGTCTTTGCTTGACATTTAACTCTTTTAGGATGGAGAGATTAGTACGGCGAGCAGTCCATTTTATTCTCAGCAACCGTCTCCAGCACTACATTTCAAGTGCGTCAATCTTCTTGCGATCTTTTTGATGGATTGTCCATGTTTCAGCTCCATACAAGAAAATTGGAAATACTAAACACCTCATGAGTCGAACCTTTGTGTTTTTGGTTATTCGGCGATCTTTCCATATTTTCGTGAGCTTCTCCAGAGCTGATCGTGTTACGGCACAAAGTCTTTTAATTTCTTGTTCACAATTTTCAGTATTTGTGATAGTGGATCTCAGGTAAACGTAACTCTGGACGACTTCTCAATTGGCTGGTCGATTCGAATCTGGTCGATTGTTATTTTTACGATCCACTATCATCATCTTCGTTTTATCCCGATTTATAGTGAGACCAAAATCGGAACTGGTTGTTTCCAAAAGTAAAAGGAGCTGCTCACTTTCCGCCTTTGACGTCGCAAGAAGGGTGGTATCATCTGCATACCTCAGGTTAGATATCAATCGGCCGCCAATTGATATTCCTTTGTCCCACTTTTCTAAAACAATCCGCATGATGTATTCGGTGTATCCTATAATATCCTATAATGTCAGTGATGATAGATCGATCCCAATAGAGCGTGGCACGACCATTTTCGAGAACTGGCGCAGGTGAGTACTTGTAGTAGATGATAATATTCGCTGCTGCTGGTAGCGCTCACTTGAGGAGGATTGTCCCGTAGGCGGATAACATTTATTATTATGATTACTATATTTCGAAACTCAGTTTTTTAAAGTTACATGAGTTGCGCATGACACGACCGGGCATTGTCATGCCACAAGGCATTAAGTCCGCCTTTTGTATTTTTTTTTGATGTGCAATAAAGCTTAAAATAATAAATAAATAATTGTCCCAATACCTACATTTACTTCACACTAAAATACTTGATTTTATATTTCGCAACTTGTTTTATGTACGTTTATATGTAGTTCACTTCTGCAGCGGATTACGACGGATTTTAAGAGGCTGTCTTTGTATAATGTTTATAGTCGTCATCTCGCTGTTTTCGAATATCATAGTTAGTCTGTGGTGGCCTTTTACAAAGTATTTATCATTTTTATCTTGATTCCAATAAACATAGAGCCTTTTAAATTCATTTTAATGACCATTCTGCCGACAAGTAGTGTTCATTGCATGCCGTTGGATTTCATCTTATGGGACGTATTTGTTAAGCTGTGATAGCATCAATCTGGTCTTATCTTCAACTTCTGTTCGCGATTTAGACTTTGAAACACGCACGTCTTTTAATATATGAATAAATTAATGTATTTAAACAGGGGCCATCATCCAACTGAAATGACTTTTAAAACCATTAATTAATGTCATTGACACAAGTTTTTGCGTTTAGGAACTTCCACATTTTTTTATAACTTACATAGCGATTTGATGATAATTTGATGTTAACCAGTGATCTATGACCGGTTAAGGGCAGCGTAACTTTTTAACAGACGTTATATGTGGTGCAACCCAAATATGCAGTTAGTGTTCATTAGCGTTTTAATTTTTTAACCATAATCAGCACGACAAATAGGCATCGTGCAACCCGTCCTAAGTTTTTCTTTTGTGCAAGACTGTTTAAACAATTAAATATATTTACCACGGCTGCATATTTCTGCGACTTTGTCAGCGTCCTTTCGCTTGATTAATCCAACATCCACCGGGAACCTCATCCATTCCACAACACGCCTTTCCTGGTACCAACCGTCCTCGAATTGTTGATCGTCTACGATCTGCAAAATACAAGCTATAAGAAACTAGAAGCAATGTGACAATTTGTGAATAGGTATACTGTAATGTAACTAGTGCGAGTCAGACATAATGCTCTACAGTAGGGGAGCCCAGAGGGGATTATTTGGAGTTACTCGAGCGTGTCATACTACGATACGAGTGATATGTTTGTACCCGTGGAGATCTACTTTAACCACGTTTAACCGTGTAGGTATGCCGGTGGAGTAGGCGACGGAGCTGCCAGCCTCAGTGGTGCTCGCGTGCTGCCAGCCTCGCCGGTACGGATGCCGCCGCCAACGCGCGTCTTTTGTTTATAGGTATGTTTAATTTTTCTCTGTCAACGAGCAACTATTGTACAGTTATTAACAGACTTCACTTTCATAGAAGGAGGAGGTTCTGTATTCGGTTGTGGCTGTTTTTTTATGTATTTGTTCACCGATTATTCCGAGACCCGTGGGCTGATTTGAGTAATACTTCTTTTTTTCGAAAGAAGGTACAGTCACCTGCAATAATATGTTACTCTTCGAAGGCCGCAAAAATATCTGACACGATCTTATTTGTAGAGCCATAAGAGTGTGTCACATATTTTTGCGGCCTTCGAAGAGTAACATATTATTGCAGGTGACTGTACTTCCAAGATGGTCCCACATTAATCTGGTGCTGTTTTGAAGATGGGATCCATGAGGAATTGAGGGGACGCCTCAATTTTTAAAGGCACATGTATGGTGATTTGGGTGTTGTCTTAAGCAAATCAAGCATTTCATCTTGAAAACCACTAACTTGATGGAGTGGACCTGATGATGATGATTGTTGATGATATTGATGATGATTTTATAAATGTAGATAACCCGACTGAGACTCCGGAACCCGTGGTCCGATTTGACTAATTATTTTTTTGTTTGAACGAAGTTAGCTCCAAGGTGTTCCCATAATATTGTTGGTTCTAATCTGATGACGGAATTCATAAGGAAATGAGGGAACTCCTTAATTTTTAAAGGCACGAGCATGGCGTTATATATATCGTTGTTTTCTATAGTAACTCAAGCATTTCCTCCCGAAAATCACCAATTTGATGAAGTACAACTGTAGTCTTACCACGAGTTTGACACTACATATTTGTCACTTGGTATGTATTTTGGAAAAATCCATTCAGTCATTTTCAATTTTAGCAATTTAAAAAGTCAACTGTGGATTGTGAAAATTTTTAATGTTTTCTAATCATTTGTTAGACCAAGTAGTGAATATATTACAGTATAATTTATGATCTACTCACAAAGCCCTTTCATTTGGCACCTCATATAGTAACGTATGTTTCAAAAAAATAAAAATGTTTGTACTGCCGAGTTTATGACGTCACAGTAACTACCCCCACCTGTGCGGCCGGCCTTCTAATATCTAAAATTTGTAAGTACCTAGACTGCACTGTAATCGTTGATGTGTTAGAGTTAGACCAAGAAAAGTCTGCAATGATTTTAATGACATACGCAGTTCAAGTGTTATTTATACCTACGTCATAATTTCATAAAATTTGTAATTAAAAGCTACACTTGCACTGCGTATGCTAAATCCTTGCAGACTTATCGTGGTCTAGCTCTATGTACCTACTGCAACTTAACCCTTCAAGTGACTGAGAACCAACTCCCAGACAAATAAGTCAATTAAATTAGAAATTTGATTAATTAAAATAAAATCGAAGTTCCAACAACTCAAAAATTATTTATGTCACTTGAAGGGTTAAGTATTAGTTCTTTACGCGTAGCACATTGCATATGTCACCATGGCGATGGCGGCACGCGTGGTTCTACCCTGGTTCGAAATTACCAACTTGTACGCTGTTAGGACACCTTTGATGAATAAAACGCGTAATGTAGCTGCACTTTTGCTACTTGCGAGCTGCAAAATTGCATGGACACATTACAAATGGAACCAAATGATAAAATGGCCATGAACTATTGATGGTAGGTGTACATCCGTGATAAAAAATACAAACAAAACTTACAATTTCCATCTTCCCGAATATGCAGCGGAATAAACAGAACGCGGTGGATGAACGGCACTCAACCATTAACCAGTTCCACATATTAGACAGCTCAACTTGTGCCTAAAAATAACCGTGAAATAATTAGGTTAGAAAATAGTACATTGTTAACCAAGGGATGAAAGGCACTTATTTCTGCCGAGGTAGTTAAATGGCGCTCGAACGCAGTGAGAGACTGGATTTTTAGAAGTTGTACACTACACTTTTTTGTAACTTTGAAATTTTTATGTCACTCGTATTTCTACCTAGAATCATTACCTACGACCTCATTCGATCCTCATAGATGTAAAAAAAATCCAAGATTTTCATTTCCCATCCGTCACCATTTTTTCATAGTCATTGCATGACGGTAACGGAATGGAAGGAACGATCATACTGTATCGAAAATGAGAAGCCTTTTCAAAGGATCTAAAGAGCTCGTGGTTCTGAGTAGAACAACATAAAAATCCCCGAATCTGTGTAGAAAAAAAAAGGGTAGGGCCCATCTTTACCATGAAATAATGTAGGTACCCATACACTCAACTATACAGAGTAAGTTGCACCAGGGACCAGGGAGTAAACTAAGATGAGAATCGTTTGCAGAAAACACAATATATATATATATATATATATATATATATATATATATATACAGGGTGGAAAGGCACGACGATCCTTTCCGGAAGTGGGAGATAGTTTAGCCTAAGCTCTATATTTTCTCCATAGAAACTATGTTAATATGGGCAACCGTTTCTAAATTATGACCTTTTAAACATCCACGCAAAAAACTACTTTGTTCTAACCCTAACAGGTGACAGGGTCAATGAACTTACTTGTAAACAATCAGTATTCGACAGGAAATTATGCTAATTTGTTGCCATCTAACCATTTTTAGGTCTGCTTACAGCACGGTAAGAATCATTGCAGGATTTTCGCTTTCTTAGTGGTTCCACTTGTTCAATACTTGAATGAAATAGTTATGTTATTCCTTAATATTAATAATACTAACCACAACATTGTTTACAACGACAGTTCAAATGGTGACATTGACAACCACTCAAAAGTACGCAATCGTCTTATAAATATCTCTGGTTTCCTTGACTGATAAAAATGTTTTAGTTTCTTAACACGTTTCACAAAATTATTTTCGAATAATTGGAAACTATCTAAAATAATTAAAAATAACAAGTAGGTTGTGTTAGTTGCACCAAATGAACTTGCAAAAATGAAATACTAAGAATAAATCAAGAATAAATACTTCTTCAATACCAAACTAACAAACCTTCTTGCGTGGTAGGAAATAGACAAGACGTCTGATGTTTGAAATTAAATTTTCATTGAACTATACTTATTGAATGTCATATTCTTCAAATAAAAATGTTAGATGCTCGTGGCTATTTAAATTTGTGGGGCTGTGTAAAAGATATGGTGTACCAAACCAAACGGAATGTGAAACTGCGGACGAAATGAGACAAAGGCTAATTGGTGCTTTCTGCGGAGGATAAATGACGAAGAGCATACACTATATCGCATGTGCATCGACATACTCGGGTACGGGCTGCGGCGGCGTTGTAATACACGGAGGTACATTTGAACACCGTATGTGAAAAGAAGATAGTATTAAATATTGGAAAAAAGTAATTATCTAAGAAAGTAATAAAATTGTTTGTAATATTTTTGCATGCATTTGATTTATTTGACATTTATGCGTCATTCATACATCATTGCGATACTGTCAACGATCGGAAAAAAGTGTAAAGTCCCGAGCTTTCCCGACGGAGATCCTTAATCTAGCCGTCATGTGCACATGCTATAGGGTTATCACCACAGTTAAAAAGTAGTATTTTTGCAATTTTTATTTTTTACTCAATTAACGATTCTTACCATTACCAATAGTCTCTGTATCACTTAAACGACCTAATACTTCCGGGAAGGATCGTCGTGCCTTTCCACCCTGTATAATAATGGGACACTGTCGGCGCGGCTGGTTGACAACTACAGGGGACCCCAGGGCTGGCGCGTACCTCTCTCAACGTATCCCTTGCGATACAGAGAGGTAACGCCGCCAGTGTCATGGGGTCCATGCCGCAGTCCGACTTGTTAGAAGGAGTATTCTCTTTGTAATTGGTTTGTTTTTTGTATGTACCTATCGATATTTTATAGTTCGTATTTGAATTTTATTTCTAGTTTTAAGTTTGGTTTTGTCCCCTGGGTGGTGCTAAAGAGTAATGGGGGAGAACGATTACTCGCGTCCGCAGGAAGATTACCTTAGCCTGCTGCACTGCACTTCTAATGAAATTTTTTTTAATCTATTTATCTTATACCTTTAAACGAGCAATTCTTGTATATAATTATTTATATATATGACGAAGCACCAGGAGGCTCGGCGGAACGCTTGTCATCGCTGGTTAACACATCCCGAGTGTTGGCATCGTCACTTTCATTATTGTCACCCATCGCGGTATAAATATGGGGAAAACGCGGAAATAAAAGCACGTTCTACACGTTTACAAATCACTGATTTTATTTAAATACGCTTTAGATTAAAATAACATGTGATTGGCACAATAAAATTGGATTAGGAGCCAATAGGTTAGAACACGTGCACCACCGCGCGCAGCCGTCACCAGAATGACAACTGCCGACCGGTCGGCGCCATCTTGCTACCCTATTCGGGGGGGAACCCGCTCCTATTTTAATACTACCTTCAACATTTTCATGATTGTCAATGTCAACATAATTTCAAAGATACCCTACATTTTAATAACAACCATAATATTTTGACGTTTAACCAATCATAACAAACATTGTTTGATAACTACCATCATTTACTACAATTTTACGTTCAATTAATCTAAACAAACAACTAAGTAACCAACATTCGCAAGTAATCTAAATATCAGAACAAATGTGGGCGCAATAATCGACAGCGCGCCGTCACGGCCGTCCTGCATATTCACACGTCCTCGTGTGCTGAGGCAGCTGTCTCATCTTCAGCATCTGCAAACGAGTAATAAATATTGGTTTACACTACGCTCCGCTCGGTCACCCTGACCAACATATGCCACACACTAAATAAAGTTAAACTCTGGCCACACAGGCCCATCAAAATTTTAACACAAGGTCATGAGTATCATATGGGATCAGGGTGTCACACACAGTTATAATCATACAAACAGCTCAGAGTTATTAATGCCACACAGGCTAATTAGTCAGTGCCACACAGGCCAGTCAGTCAGTGCCATACAGGCAAGTCAGTCAGTGTCACAAAGGTGTATCATTGCCACACAGGCTCGTCAATGCCACACAGGCTCGTCAATGCCACACAGGCTCGTCAATGCCACACAGGCGCGTTGATTCCACACAGGCGAGTCAATGCCACACAGGCGAGTCAATGCCACACAGGCGAGTCATTGCCACACAAGCGAGTCATTGCCACACAGGCGAGTCATTGCCACACAGGCGAGTCAATGCCACACAGGCGAGTCACTGTCACTACGGAGAACATGAGTGGAAATATCGTGTATGTAATACAATTACACACCATCGCCGTCATCGGCACATTCTGTCATAACTTGGTCAATAGGGATTTCCAACCAAGCCCTCGGTCGGTAGATACCCGTCACCATCCAACAACTCTACTCGTACTACCAAATATGGACTGAAGATTTTAAGTCTAACTTGGTTTAATTAGGTACGCTCGTGGTTTTCCAAAAGAACGTGATCAACGCTATCTAATCCGTTCTTTTCGTAAAAAAAAACGCTATCCTCAGTTTCTCGTGCCGATCGCTCTCTAAAAGAATTTACGTCAATTGCAGTCTCATTTTTCTAATGTCTCTAATCTATGTTTCTAATGTCATTAGGTCTAAAGGTCTAGCAAACTTTCCTATTAAAAGCTCCAAGGTGAGCGCTTTTGTTACCCTACTACATTTGTACAATTGATAGCCAGTTAAATATCAGGCAACTCATCTTTCCAAGACCTATTCCTACTTGTTGTGTCAAAATGTAAATCAACATTATGGGCATTGCAATAAACCCCAAAGTAATTTCTTGAGAAACATCTACCCTGCAAGTTATGCTATTTTCACGTTTGGAAATCAAAGTGACAGTAGACTTTTTGTTAGTCTTTTCCCAGCAGCAGTTTTTTTTTTTAGATGCATGATGTTTTCATGCACGTGATTTATTTTAGCCCACTGAAAAGTCCGAGTAACTATAAACAACCAAATATTTTCAGTGTTCCAGTAATTTTTTTTTTTGATATAGTAACCCACGCCTATATTCAGACGTTTAAGCAAAGCCACTGCATAATAATTTTGTTTACTGGGGAGTCTACCTGCTGAACTTTCGCTCATCAAAGAGCATTCGGCACTAGAATCCAAACAAAATGAAAACTTCTCACCGGTTTCATCCATGAGATGATCAGTAGCTTTGATGGTGCAGACGTCCACCCGTCGCTCGACCCGTGTATCGCTGGCCTTAGTGTCCTTACTAGGGCAGTGTGTAGCGATGTGACCTGGTTCACCACATTTGAAGCAGGTTGGAGTAATCTTCTTCTTCTGTTCGTTGTCTCCTTTCGAAAGTTGGGGAGTAGATGTACTCGAACTCTCGGAACCTATACTAGTGTTGGCGTCACGACTACTGCTCCCTCGACATTCACTAGATACATGGCCTAGCTTGCCACAGTTATAACATCGTCGAGAGCCATCAGTACGCGGCTTCTTTGCATCCACAAACGAAGTTGTCTTGTCTTGATTAGAAGGTCGTCTTTTTCTAAAAGTAAAGGCCATAAGCTCTTGCTGAAGTTTATTGCGATTTTCGATTTCAGTGGTAAATGCCACTCTCTGAAGTTGAGGCTCTATCTTAGCAGCATGGGCTAGTGTAACAGTGATCGCGATTTGTTCAGTTGTCAAAGATTTCCATCTTGCCAGCAAAGCGCTCAGAAATCGACTGGTGTAAGCGGATAAGCATTCACCTTCTTTTGGGCTTCCGTTGAATAGTCGCCATAAATTTGCGGCAGGAGTTTCAACAAAATCAAATCGGGCGAGAAACAGGTCTTTCAACTGGGGCCACGTTATTCCAGCAAAACTAACCTGTGCTAACCACGCTGCTGCGCTTCCTTTGAGTGCTTTACTTATGGTCATTATAAGCTTACCTCCGGAAAGGGGTTTTTCTCGCAAACATAAGTCCACTGTTTCGCACCACGCACGTGCATCGCAATCCTGAATATCAGGATTAAATTCAGGCAACGAAACTTTTGATTCAGTGGCACGTGGTTGTTGTATAGCACGAATTAACTCTGCCAAGTTCCGTTGTTGCATTTCAAAAAGAGATTTCCATCGATCGCACTCATTACTTAGTGAAAATTTTTCATTCTGACCTGTAGGCTGCCCTGGAAATGCACGGGGTAATCCCACTTCTGATGACGAAGCAACAGGAGGCTCGGCGGAACGCTTGTCATCGCTGGTTAACACATCCCGAGTGTTGGCATCGTCACTTTCATTATTGTCACCCATCGCGGTATAAATATGGGGAAAACGCGGAAATAAAAGCACGTTCTACACGTTTACAAATCACTGATTTTATTTAAATACGCTTTAGATTAAAATAACATGTGATTGGCACAATAAAATTGGATTAGGAGCCAATAGGTTAGAACACGTGCACCACCGCGCGCAGCCGTCACCAGAATGACAACTGCCGACCGGTCGGCGCCATCTTGCTACCCTATTCGGGGGGGAACCCGCTCCTATTTTAATACTACCTTCAACATTTTCATGATTGTCAATGTCAACATAATTTCAAAGATACCCTACATTTTAATAACAACCATAATATTTTGACGTTTAACCAATCATAACAAACATTGTTTGATAACTACCATCATTTACTACAATTTTACGTTCAATTAATCTAAACAAACAACTAAGTAACCAACATTCGCAAGTAATCTAAATATCAGAACAAATGTGGGCGCAATAATCGACAGCGCGCCGTCATATATATATATATATGTCGGGGCTTAAGGAAGGTTTAGGTATTCAGGAATGGCTAGATGCACTAGGTGGTACATCCGTAGGGCGTAGATATTTAACGCGAGTACAAGTACGCGAGGCGTAATGCAGTCTCTATTGCTACTGTCCGACCAGATTGAGATTCAATCCCAGAGTGACGCCAGCCTGCAGCCTGGCGATCCCACTTACTCTAGTCCACAAAAACCATAAGCTAATTAATTATCAAACAGAGCAATTTCCGAGAACACATTCAGACGTTACAAAAACCCCTGACGCCTCTAATACGCTCCCATAGCCTCTTGAACAGACATCTTTATTACCCACGTCGCTTACAAGTGTTTTTGATAAATCGTAAGTATGTCATGTAAGCGCCCATTATTTTCAATTTACCAATTACATCACCTGAGCGTCGACACGGCGATCCTGACTGTCACACGTCCTCGTGTGCAATAAGACATTTAATAGTCATTATGACAACTCAGCAAATTTTAATTCAACTTTACCGTTCGGCTATTCTGCCACTAATATCACTACAGATCACTAAGATCCATTCGGCTATTAACATCACTACAGATCACTAAGATCCATTCGGCTATTAATATCACTACAGATCACTAAGATCCATTCGGCTATTAACATCACTACAGGTCACTAAGATCCACTAGGCAATTAATATCGCTACAGATCCGACCTAACTTTCGACGAACGATCGGCGAAGATTCGACCTAACTAACGAAGGTTATTCTGCCACGAATATCGCTAAGAGTACAAACATAAATAATCAATAAAATGCTCGAATCGAATGAACTCTTTTACAAATACAAGCAACAAAGAATAGTTTGAGTACCTATATTTTCTTATAAGAACATCATCAATATCATTTAAATTACATTGATCAAAACAACACCTCGTTGTTACAACATTTATGTGACTTCTCAAATCTCAAATCTCAAAGCACTCTGGCCCGCACCACATCCGGGCACCACCACTGCAAGTCTACAGGCGATAAGGCTTGCGCTAAATGTCACTGTCTCTCATAGTAATTGTCACACGGCACGCCTGCCGTAACCACATGGTCCACCGACCACGTTCGTCACAAAGCTGTCATGTCTCAACCGTTTCAATACCTGTGGCACCACGGCCACAACATATGTGACACACCTTGTCACGTCACAACACGTGTGGTACACCGACCACGTCCATCACAAGTCACAAAGATGTCATGTCTCAACTATCACATATCAACTCTCAACAGTCTTAATACCTGTAGCACACCGGCCACAACACATGCGACATACCTTGTCACATCTCAAAACCTGTGGCACGCCGGCCACAACACGCGTGACTCACATTGTCACATCACAACACTTATGGTCCACTGACCACAGCAGCACTCAGGCCACTTCCAAAGTGATACACCGATCACTCCAACGGTTCCACACAGGAATCCAAACCATGCCACACAAGGCATCAACACCACCACGGGTGTCATCATCATCCCTAACACTATGTATCATCACCTGTGGTCGCCGCGCAGCCTCCTTTACCAAACACATTTTCACTAAATATGCGTGAGAATATATCTGATTCGGGTATGTGACCTACGATCGACCGACAAGCTAAACACAAAGTGATGCACCTACATAAGTCACTAAAGTCATCAATACTCAAATTACTCTTAGTTGTCACTTTCTAAAATAACTTTGCATTGAAGTCACATAAACCAACTGAATTTCAGTTCCAATATTCAGCCATCCAAATTATTCAAAGAATATACATTCTTATGCGTCGACAACGGCTATAACTGACTATTCTTTGTTACTTGGTCTCAGCAAAAAAAAAATACAGAGCATTTACTAGCAGCTCAAACCAGGAATCGAACCTGTAACTTTATTAACTTTAGATTAGCATTTTCAATGTCTCAAAAACTTTATTTCCGTACCATTGAAAATGTAACCAGAAAACGCAAAAGGTTCATTCTCTCAAAAAAATTAACAGCTATTCATATTATTGGAAAGTGCTGATTTAGAAGTTTTTAGAACCTAAATAAAGAAATATCACGGCATTTCATTCGATGTTAAAATTCACAAAGTTTTTTTTTTAATAGTTAGGTATTGATTAAATGTACCTATCACTTATAATGTTTTTAAGATTTTTATACTAACAACGTTATTGATTAATGATCTGAAAGTAACGATGTTTTTGTTCATGTTTTTGCCGTCTCTCCAAAAGCGTATTCTGTAATATTTTTTTTGTTACCAAACAACGTTATCAAACAACGTCAATTGGTGTCATCTTGACAACCAAAAAAAAACTCGACCCAAATCATTGGGTACTTTAAAAGACAAACAACACTTGTACAAGTTGTGCAACATTCGGCCATAAACAAAACAAAACTGCAGGTAGGCACCCGGAATGGACCCATTTAACTAGGAGTTCAACGCTGTATTTCACTGATTCATCGCCAAAATACTTTAGACTTTATTTTAATCGATAATAAGACTTGTATTCTTCACAGAAATGGGCGTAAATCTTACGTCTCGTAATTTATCGGTTGTAATACTTTGACTATACGTCGATAAGTAATGTGTTGTAACTGTTGTAAGACATGCCTAGACCAAAATAATCAGATTGAAGGCTTCAATCTCAATTTACGTACTTACATCTTTCATTGAAAACCAGGTGACTAAGTAGCAGATTATTATTTATGAATTCTCCAGTCGCCATAAAAACAATTACCTTACAAAAGGTTACTAATCGAATAACTTAAATCCATACATTGACATTACAAGATCGCATTGCTCTTGCATCATGCTTCCGTATTATTCGAGTTTATCAAAACCAAAATACCAGTCAGATACTTAAGAATGGACCAAACTCTTTTTATCGATAACTATGCAAGCTAAAGTCCATAAAATGATGGATGGGTGGACAATCAACTGTTCAGTCGAAACATTCAAAACAATATCAAACTAAGTAAGCTCTATTTCCTTTAAAAATCTATTTTCAACCAATATCCGTTAATTTAAACAACAACTAAATCATTATTTAGTTTGCTACAAAATGTCTTTTTATACCGTAGTAACTAGGTATTACTCGCTTAAAATTAAGCATTGCATTATGAATTAACGGATTAAACGAGAAACTAACTTTAATGTTTCTTTTAGTTTTTAAAGTAGGTATACTAAAAACGAATTCCACAACAGGCTATAAAAAGCAACAATTTCGTAATTTGAAAATACTCGCTTTTAAATACCTCATTCAAAACTCTAGTTTAGAAATAGACAAAATATTAGTAGGTAATCAGGGATCTCATATTATCTCGATAGTGTTAGCCCAACTACTAGTATCTAATAAAAACAATAAAAATGATTCATCGTTCACTACAAAAAATGGTACAGGATCGAGGACAAATAGAAACCGGTAGGTACGTAACAACAGGCGGACTCATCGCCAAACAGCGATCTCCTCCAGGCAAACTTCAGACAAGGAAATGGCTAACGAAGATTATTACTCTTCGATCGTTATCTTAAATCTCTATCGCAAATGATTTCAAATTTAATTTCAAGTTCACTCGTATCTTTTCTCCATTAATCACCATAAAACATCGTCTTATTGTCTTGGAAAATTATTTACAAATTCTCCAAACAGGCTACATACTGTCGGACAAATGCCACAATGTTTTTAAGTAGAGATAAAGTACTCGATTCAATTTCATAATAAATACTCAAGAATAACATCTCCGCTTATACGTAAAACGGAACAATCCACTTTTAAGGATCAACCTCATGCAGGCAAATTAACGACATGAAGGATAAATCATCAACGTAACAATCATAAATCATAATGGAACGAACTGACCCGATTTGATGTCCACGACACTCCAAACAGGATTTACAGGAAACCACCAGTTTCACCGCATATTAACTTTACACCTTACGTCTTTGCACAAATTGAAATATTCACTCTTCAGTTCATAATTCCACGATATCACAAATCACCACATACACAATGCATCGAATTTTCTTTAGGTACAAACCCCGCAGTACTTTCGCGTTACGATCCCACGATCTGATGTCGGGGCTTAATGTAGGTTTAGGTATTCAGGAATGGCTAGATGCACTAGGTGGTACATCCGTAGGGCGTAGATATTTAACGCGAGTACAAGTACGCGAGGCGTAATGCAGTCTCTATTGCTACTGTCCGACCAGATTGAGATTCAATCCCAGAGTGACGCCAGCCTGCAGCCTGGCGATCCCACTTACTCCAGTCCACAAAAACCATAAGCTAATTAATTATCAAACAGAGCAATTTCCGAGAACACATTCAGACGTTACAAAAACCCCTGACGCCTCTAATACGCTCCCATAGCCTCTTGAACAGACATCTTTATTACCCACGTCGCTTACAAGTGTTTTTGATAAATCGTAAGTATGTCATGTAAGCGCCCATTATTTTCAATTTACCAATTACATCACCTGAGCGTCGACATATATATATCGGGGATCTCGGAAACGGCTCTAACGATTTCGATGAAATTAGCTAAGATGGGGGTTTTCACGGGCGAAAAATGGATCTAGCTAGGTCTTATCTCTGGGAAAACGCGTATTTTTGAGTTTTTATATGTTTTCCGAGCAAAGCTCTGTCTCCCAGATATTACAAAACAAATCGTTTCTTTTTCTGCAAACTATTGTCGTCTTGGCTAGCCTGGGGGGGCTATAAATTTAAATAAACGTGATCGTATTAAGATGGTGATAGTTCTACTCTACTGTAAGTATGTATTAGTTTACTTACGATACAAGGACTCGGAACATGCACCGCTGCTGTTGTAAGCATTATAATTATACAGGATATTGCACTCATAACGATGTTTTAAAAAAATTAAGTACGAGTAGATACGTTTTTCGAACTGCAACAGAAGAAAGTTATTTAGTATGAATACATTTATATATTTGTATTATATTTAATTAAATATATGGACCGATTTTTGTTGTGTTGCCGATTTTGTTTTTTCGTTAGTTAGATATGGTAAGTTTGAAGAGCACATCAGGGCGGAATTCATATTCATCTGGGCGGAATAAATACGAAATACGAAAAGAATCTATAAGTACGTTTTCGTTACTCGGTGGAAGATTGTATAGGACATACGGTGAAATTGCGCTTACATTGTACAGAATAGGGAACCTCATTTATTCACCAAAAAGACAATAAAATCATAATCGGCCCATTCGGCCCATGTCAGGTACCTACTTGCGCTAAACAAGGCCCGGTTCTTAAACAGGCCTACTCAAATTTTCATACTTTTATGTGTAAATGTGTTCAAAGGGTCTAGCCATTGTATGTATGGGGAATCGGCCCCAGACGCCAAATGATTACCGTTTTGCGATTTTTTTGCCCAGCTGTAAGATGCTATTTCAACAACAATTTTTTTAAGCCTCAGGTATTTTTAAATAAAGCATGTAAGGAATATAGTTCTTTTCTAATATACTTAAAGGCCATCTAGCGTTGTACTTGCATTGATTGTGTTTCCCTTTTCAAAGAATAAAAATATCATCCACAAAGAAACCTACATGGATCTCAAAGGGAATAAAAAATTGCTGCAAAAGAAAGAGACTGCTGCTTTGGAAATGTCGATTCTCTTGTGAAAAAGGCGACAAAGAATATTTTAAAAACTATTCTAAACGGCTTAAAAAAATTATACATTTGACACAAAAATCGCAAAATAATAATTTCATTAATGTTGCACAAAACAAATCCAAAGCTACCTGGAAAATAATCAATAACTCAAAACTAAATCAACCGAGACAATATATTTCACAAATAGTTACGAATAGCAATGTTATAGTGAATCCGAAACATATCGCACAGGAATTTAACAATCATTTTATCGACCAAATTCAACCAATTAGTACAGTAAGTAACGACGTTAACATTAATAATTCTAATAACACTTTGACATTCAATTCACTTAATTATTTATTTATGAAACCGACCATTCCCGATGACATTCATAAAATAATAGGCTCTCTGAAAAACACAAACAGTACTGGCTATGACGGCGTTAGTACTATTATAATAAAGAAAGTTTCTGATATAATTTCACCCATCCTCAGTCATATTATTAACTTATGCATTACGTGTGGTCAATTTCCAGACAAATTAAAAATAAGCATCGTAAAACCTCTATATAAAAAAGATAGCAAAGAAACTATCAACAATTATAGACCAATAGCACTTATTCCTATATTCTCAAAAATTATAGAAAAATGTATTTATAGCAGTATATAAATCTACTTTGAAAGCAATAATCTATTTGCTAATGAGCAAAAAGGTTTCCGCAAAAGTATGTCGATTAATATGGCTATCTACGACTTAATTAAAACGGTCCTAAAGAGTTTGGATAAAAAACGTCCAGTCTCTGCGTTATTATGTCGAAAGCGTTCGATTATGTTGACCATCAAATACTTTTGGACAAACTTTTTCGCTACGGAATACGTGGCAATGTCCATTCTTTAATAAAATCTTATTTAAGCGGTAGGAAACAAATCACTCAAATTAATAAACTGTGTCCTAAGTCGAAAATGGAACTAACATACTCATCAGATGTAAAGGAAGTTTCTTATGGTGTGCCACAGGGGAGCGTTCTAGGTCCCCTGTTGTTTCTCATTTACATCAATGATATGCCAAATGCTATTGATCATCCAATGGTTATTTTTGCTGACGACAGCACCATTATATTCTCTGGGAACATTTTGAATGCTTATGAGGCTGACATAAACAAAACATTAAGTAAAATTATAGATTGGCTAACGAATAATAACTTGAAAATTAATTTGGACAAAACAAAACTTATGACATTTAAACAACGGACTAATTATACACCTAATCTAAATGTAGCTTATAAGGGACAAAGAATTGATGAGACTGACATGACCAAATTTCTAGGATTGAATGTAGACGATAAGCTGACGTGGAAATATCAAATTGACTCTATATGTAAGAAACTAAACCAACATTCATATGCATTGTATAATTTAAGAAAAAGGGTGAACCCATCTGCAGTGCTTACCGCTTACCATGCCTTTGTAACATCCACTCTAAGATACGGCATAATTTTTTGGGGCAACTCTACAGACCGAGAAATAGCATTTCTAGCTCAGAAAAAGTGTGTAAGATCCTTGTGCGGTATTAGCTTTTAAGAATCCTGTAAGCCTTATTTTCAAAATCTCAAGATTCTAACTCTTCCTAGCCTATATATATTTGAAATGTGTGTTTTTGTAAAATGTAACTCCCATCTATTCTTAAACTTTAGAAGCTCACGATTACGGGGTAAAATATTACATTCTGTCATACCTAAAACGATACTATTCCAAAAAAAATGTGGTCGGAATGGCCCCAAGAATATTTAATAAAATACCACAAGACATTCAATTGCTAGAGCTCAACCAGTTTAAAAAAGCCTTGAAACTGTTACTGATTCGAAAGAGTTACTACTCAATAAAAGATTTTTTAGATGATAAGGACTTGTAAATACCTATTATATTTTGACATTCATGCTCTCAACATTTGTATGCCGTAAGGCGCCACATAGTGAAACTGACTGAACTGTAACACCCTATAACCTATGTTGGACAAATAAATAATTTTGTATTTGTATTTGATTGTAGGTATTGATTCAGTCTGTAGGCTAGTTAGTTGCTGAAAAGCTTGACAGAGGGCGCGAGTTAGCTTGCTATCTGCTTTTTCTTCAATACAAGGTTTCCTTTTATTAATTTACTAAAATCAAAACCTAATTAAATATTTTATTACTTCTTTCCTTTTTGGAAATTATTATAATCTTTTTCTTTACTGAGACGAGTTTTGAAAGCTCGTACGACGAACGATCGTACAGTGCAACGAAACGCAGCGGTGGGAGATCTGTGGTGTGATCTTTCAGCTGTCATTTTATTCCAAATGAGATAGTGTAGAGAGACGTAATCCGTTTTTTTCAAAGGCCAGTGTGCCACATTGTTTTAAATCGCGGTTTAAACCGCTTCATCGTAAGTAATTTACCTATTTTCTTCATCATTTCGTGTAGAATCAGTGCAGCGCTGATTATCTTGATGATGATCTTTATTTCAGCTATTGCGTGTGAATCGTTCTGTCGAGAGTGAGCCCCGGTGGCATGGAAATTATGCAAGTACATATCCTCCCCTCGACGTGTGTGTCCCAATATCTTGCGCTGAGCTACCAGCAGCGCGCGCTCCTCTTTTTGTGTTAGTGTCCAGGCTTCGCATCCGTACATAAGAATTGGCCTTATGACCGTTTTGTATATTCGAAGTTTCGTGTTCCTAGACCTTAGCGAACTCGGCGCCGTCGACTGGACAGAAACGGCTTTGGAAAGAGTAGCATGGCGGTCTTTGGGATCGGAGGCCAAGATCCACTTCGGGTCATTGCCCCACAGCAGTAAGTAAGTAAGTACATATATTATCCTCCGAAGGCCTATTGTCTGCCCCGGGTAAGTCATTCTCCTTTACGCAGTTTGGAATTCTACATAATTCTGCGGAAATTCCGTTCCGTTGCTTATTTATTTTACTACTCCACGCGGTCGTGAGGGCCAAGCATTTTGCTAGTTTTACACAATGTTCCTACTTTCTCACTTGTGCGTTGTCCCAAGCGCACCCTGAGGTAGTCGGCAGCTGAGAGCGGACTTGTGGGAGCAGGTCCGGACTGTTCCCCGGTGCTAGTTCGAGGCATGGCGTCAGCGCAGAAGTGTGGTCTTGTAGTAGAGGTCAGAGTGTTCCCTTTTATTTTATTAAGGCGCCCAATAATTAAGTATTTTACCTATAGTTGACCAAGGTCTTCCATTATATAGAATAGAATATAAAAGTTTTTTATCCGTAAAGACAGACAATGGACATACACAGAAAGAACATGGTGAAAAATAAAGTGTCACGAAATGGCCCCATCTCAGCATGTTGCTGGCGACTTCGAGCGCTGATCTTCCGATGAGACTATCAAGTGAGAAATAATAACGGAAGGTACCTAACAGACAAAAAAAGAAACATAAAGAAAAAAAAAATTACCGAAAAAATAAATACTTACACATAGTTCACACAACTAATACAAAAAGAGATACAACATGACGATATAAGTAAATTACATGACACTCCGTTACAGTAGATTACACGGATCAACCGATCGAATATGTACCGGTCTGGTCGGATCACATTGTGGCGCGTAATTAAGCGTGCATAACTAGCGCCAACGGTAGCTACACGAAATTAAATTCAATGACAGAATTGACAAACAATAAAGTGAGTGAATCTAATATTTTATTAATCTCAATCCGTTTTTAATCATGAAAACAATAAAGCACTCTTTATTTTTCTTTTACCTTGCTCCATCCCACTGTGGGGTCGGCTCTCCTAATTTTTCGGCGCCAAGATTGCCTGTCTTGGGTTGTCTCGTCAATCACTGTATCATTTTTTGAATTGTTGCTGAAGATGCATTCGAGGTGTTCCGTTTTTATCCTGCTAACCCTGAGGCCCGCGTCTTCTAGGGCATTTACCCACAGACATAGAGCATTTTGGAGTTCTTGAGTAGGTTTGGCGATAAGGACGATGTCATCTGCGTATAAGAGAATCCAAGGTAAAGGTTCCTGAATACATTTTGTGATAAAGTCCATGACTAAGTTAAAGATTAGAGGGCTCAGTGCTGAACCTTGATGAACTCCCACACCTACTCGGAATTCCTGGCTGAGACCGGCTGCTGATTTAACTTTGGTGCGTACATTATGATACATGTCCTGAACCAACAGCACGTAGCATTCAGGCAGGTTTTGTGCTCTTAACGCCTGCCATACTAGTTTTCGTGGCACCCGGTCAAATGCCTTCTCCAGGTCGATGAAAATGAAGTGCAAGTCTTCTTTATTATGGCGATGTTTTTCTGTGAGAATTCTAACTGCCTGGATTACATCAGTTGTCGACCTTGAAGGAGTGAATCCAAATTGGTTGGGCGTGATTAACGTAAGTTGTTGAATGCGTCGGCCATTAAAAAGTACTGGACCAATTAAGTTGAAATTTGGTACACATATGTACAAAGACGGACATCTTACGTAAACAAATGAATTTTAAACATGGTGGCCACTTTTGGGGGGTAAATGAGAAAATGAAAAAATAATGTTCTTTAAACTCTATCGTGTAACATATCAAATGAAACAGCTCATTTTGAGAATCTCAAATATATTTTTTTGTAACTTTAAAATAAATAGTTTAGAAGTTATTTTAGAAAATAGCCAAAAAATTACCATTCACCTCCCCCCCTTTATCTCCGAAACTACAGTACTGGGTCTAAAATTTTCAAAAAAAATATACAAAATAGTTCTTTACCTATAGATGACAGGAAAACCTATTAGAATATTAGAAATATGCAGTCAAGCGTGAGTCGGACTAATTACTTACTCTTTGATCCGACTCTTTTCAAAGGCAATTCACTCGCGTTTCACATATAAAAAATACATTGTTAAAAATTGGGTAATGTACGGATCCCTTGGAACGCGAGTCCGACCCGCACTTGGCCGGTTTTTATTATTATGCCTGTTTAATGTTATGAACAATTATTTTATGCCAAATCTATTATGTGAATTCATATTATGACAATTAATGTTAGGCGTATTAAGGGGCACCCATTATTTTCATTTTCATTTATTTACTGCAATCCAAGCCACATATAGCCGTTATATTCATTTAAATTGGGCTACAAATATAATGACCACCAAAAAAAACTTACCCTAAATAAAAAAATCTTGCTTACCAAAAAAAATTACTGAACACCAAAAAAATAAGGCCTAAGAATACAAAAGTACCACCGTTTTAATTACGACTGCACTTCAAATTGTATTCAAATACCAAATATATTGAATAATCACCAAAAATCATTAACAACCATCAAATCTTGAAAACCAAATTAATGCGATATTTTCACCTAAATAAACCACTATGATTACCAAAAAATGTATACATATTACCAAATAAAGTAGACTGATGCCAAAATTACTAGCCCCTCCCGCTCAACCCCCCGTACCCCGCACCGAATACCTACCTAACCTAACCTACTTTTCCAGTAGCATTTCGTTATGCGAACCTAGGTTAGCACTGCGACCCTTACAGAAACGAAATGCTACTAGAAAAGTAGGGTAGGTTAGGTTTGAACTGCGACCCTTACAGAAACGAAATGCTACTAGAAAAGTGGGTTAGGTTAGGTATGAACTGCGACCCTTACAGAACCAAACTGCTATCAAAAAAGTGGGTTAGGTTAGGTTTGAACTGCGACCCTTACAGAAACGAAATACTACTCGAAAAGTAGGGTAGGTTAAGTTTGAACTGCGACGCATACAGAAACGAAATGCTACTAGAAAAGTGGGTTAGGTTAGGTTTAAACTGCGACCCTTGCAGAAAAGAAATGCTACTAGGTTTGAACTGCGACCCTTACAGAAACGAAATGCTACTAGAAAAGTGGGTTGGGTTAGGTTAGGTTAGGTTAGAACTGCGACTGTTACAGAAATAAAATGCTGCTAGAAAAAGGTGACGAAGTGATTAATTTATTTAACCCTTCGAGTGGCATTGTCCTCCTCGAGGTCTCTACGGTAAGTGGCGGTGGCCGCGAGACGGACAGACATAACAAGCCGGTTGAGTGGCGCAGCCATTTTGGAAAAATATACGTCAAGTGGCGGGGCCTCAACGGGTGATCATCGCGAATTTGGCGCGTGTTAGAAATATGACCGTTTCCCAAAAAAATCCATGAATGATATATACAAACTATATATCACTGAATTCAGCATAAAATGGGTTATTTGATTGTATACCAATGAATTCTATTCTATTTATGTGAATTATGCTAGACTTGTTCTAATCTCATATTACCATTTTTTTCTACTTTCATGTAAAAATACGTATAGTTACGAAATAAAACAATTGATTGAAGAAAAAGCAGTCTTTATGACAAAACAATACATTTAACACGATTCACACAGTTTATTTCACTTTTTATCAGTGCGTATTCCGTTTGAATGTTCGCGGCTCGACGACGGTCGGCGCGTAATGGGCGAGGTGGGGCAGGAACATCACGTCATTTCTAACAAACTTTGTTTTACGCGGGAATTCGACCGTTAGGGAATACCATCCTTGTTTATTGACGAATGCATCTTGCAAGAGTGAGCAAGCAAGGCATAGTTTTAACGGTTTTATTTTAGGCGCGAAATGCAGCGTCGCACAGAGGCCGCGAGACGGTCTCTGCCAATTACGGGCTTGTTATGACCGAACCTTCTCGCGGCCTCTGCCACGCCGAGGCATATTTAAAAAAATGGCCGCGCCATTTGTCCTACCGTTCAACCGGAGGTGCTGCCACCCGAAGGGTTAATAGGATAACGATATATTAAATATTTGCACATTTTTAATTGAAATGTGGTTACAATTTTGGTGGTCTTTTTTTTATTTTTGGGTTTACAATGATTATTTTGGAGTCATTTGCTTTAACAGGATAGCAAGATTTAAAAATTTGGTTATCATTTCACATTAAAATGGGGTTTGAAATTTGGTAATCATTTACTATTTTTGGGTTAATAATGATTACTTTGGTGTCATTTCCGTTAATAGGATAGTAAAATGTAATAAAATTGGTAATCATTTCACATTAAAATGGTGTTATAATTTTGGTGATAATTTATTATTTTAGGGTGGTAAAATAGATTTTTTTGGTATTCAATTTTACTAAATCTGGTGATCAGTTAAATATCAGCCTTTAAATTGTAACAGCATGGACACTGGATAGAAAGAGAAAACTCAAACATTTTCTAAGACGTGTTGATATTTACCGTACACAACAAAAAATATGACGTCTAAATCGAAATTGTCATCATCATCAAAAATATTTAAAAACTGCAAAATATTTATCGAGTAACCAAAATCCAAGATTACTACTAATTTTAAAATTTATTTATATGAAGAAGGTTCAGTATCACCCTCTCTCCGCCTTGATGGTAGCCGCTTAAACCATTTTCTACCCTCCGATGTAGTCGTTGGTTATTTGAAAAATCTTTGTTGATGTTGTGCGACCTCTAAATATTGACCGACTTTTATTTTTATGGTTCCGTACCCAAAGGGTAAAACGGGACCCTATTACTAAGACTCCGCTGTCCGTCCGTCCGTTCGTCCGTCTGTCACTAGGCTGTGTCTCACGAACCGTGATAGCTAGAGAGTTGAAATTTTCACAGATGATGTATTTCTGTTGTCGCTATAACAACAAATACTAAAAACAGAATAAAATAAAGATTTAAGTGGGGCTCCCATACAACAAACGTGATTTTTGACCGAAGTTAAGCAACGTCGGGCGGGGTCAGTACTTGGATGGGTGACCGTTTATATAGATAATGGTACGGAACCCTTCGTGTGGGAGTCCGACTCGCACTTGGCCGGTTTTTTTTAAGATTTAATATTTTTTTATCACTTATAACAAGAATTCGACCGAAGTCAGATGAAAATCGAAAATTCGGAAAAATGAAACACCTGTACACCTATACAATGTAAATTCGTGACCCAAAAACGGACATCTTACGTAAACAAATGAATTTTAAACATAAAATAATAGTTTTAAAACTACATCGTGTTACATAGCAAATGATCAGCTCATTTTAAGAATCTCAAATATATATGTTTTTGTAAATTTAAAATAAATAATTTAGAAGTTATTTAAGAAAATACCCAAAAAATGACCATTTCCCCACCCCTTTATCTGCGAAACTTCCACCTATTCCACCTATCCCTACCGCGATATCCCCCCCAGTGGGGATATGTGGAATATTTTTCCATCTATTTCTACTGGTAGTGATACATGGAATCAAGTCGTCCTTCTATCCCCCCTATTTTTGAATGGTAGGGTCAGATTGAATTTATTCCGCTTTTCCCAACTACTTTCCACCCTGGTAGAAATCGGTGGATTTTTTCCACGTGTACCTATTGATTTTCCCCCTGGTGGGGATAGATAACTTTTTTTCCACATTAATCTCTTTTTTCCTCCCCAGGTGGGGACAGGTGGATTTTTTGTTACCTATCCCTACTGCCTTGTTGTTTGGTAGGGATATATGGAATTTCTTACACTCGTCCCTGCTACCTTGTCGTTTGGTAGGAATATATGGAATTTCTTCCCCTCGTCCCTGCTACCTTGCTGTTTGGTAGGGATATATGGAATTTCTTCCACTCGTCCCTGCTACCTTGTCGTTTGGTAGGGATATATGGAATTTCTTCCACTCGTCCCTGCTACCTTGCTGTTTGGTAGGGATATATGGAATTTCTTCCACTCGTCCCTGCTACCTTGCTGTTTGGTAGGGATATATGGAATTTCTTCCACTCGTCCCTGCTACCTTGCTGTTTGGTAGGGATATATGGAATTTCTTCCACTTGTCCCTGCTACCTAGCTGTTTGAAAGGGATATTATGGAATTTCATCCACTCGCCCTGCTACCTATTAGCTGTTTAAGGCCTGCGCAAACCGGCGGACCGCAGCGCAGATCACTCAGGAGGATTAACGTGCTCCTCGATGCCGCGGAGTAACAATCCTCCGTGATGCTCCGTGATCGGTCTCAGAGCATTCAAATTTATGCCTGAATGAAATTGAAATAGGGAAGAATACACATTGATAAATTTAAAGTGATCTGAGCTAAAACTTCCATGTATCCCTACCAAAATACAATCAGGTAAAGATGATTGGAAAAGTTTCCATGTATTTCAACCAAAATAAGAATCAGGTAAAGATGATTGGAAAGTTTCCATGTATTTCAACCAAAATAAGAATCAGGTAAAGATGATTGGAAAGTTTCCATGTATTTCAACCAATATAAGAATCAGGTAAAGATAATTGGAAAAGTTCCCATGTATCCCTACCAAAATACAATCAGGTTAAGATGATTGGAAAAGTTTCCATGGATCCCTACCAAATAGCAAGGTTGTAGGGATAAGTGAAAAAAAATCCACCTATCCCCACCGGGGGGGAAACCAATGAGTATACATAGAAATAATTCCACCTGTCCACCCCAGGGGGAAAACAGTAGGTACGGGTGGATAAAAATCCATTTATCCCTACCAGGGGGAAAACGGTAGGGATATGCGGAAAAAATCCATTTGGCATCAATTAGTAGGGATAGATGGAAAAGTATCCCTACTAGTAGAAATAGATGGAAAAATATTCCACGTATCCCCACTGGGGGGAATATCGCGGTAAGGATAGGAGGAATAGGCGGAAACTGGGTCTAAAATTTTGAAAAAAATATACAAAACAGTTCTGTACCTATAGATGACAGGAAAACTAATTAGAAATATGCAGTCAAGCGTGAGTCGGACTAATTACTTAGTGTTTGATTCCACTCCTACGGGTTTTATAAAGGCAATTCACTCGCGGTTCACATATAAAAAATGCATTGTTAAAAATTGGGTAATGTACGGAACCCTTGGAACGCGAGTCCTACTCCGCTTGGCCGGTTTTTTATATTTAATTAATATTGTTATTTTATTTTCTAATGACACAAAATCTATTTTGTAATTTGACTAAGATGATTCTAATTTAGGTATGTACCTATTGATTTGTTAGTTTTATACTTGACATTTTATTGTTTAACATTCAATACCTACGTACCTATGTGTAGCAGGGATGTTGCGGATGCAGATTTTTTGACATCCGCGAATGCGGACGTCAACATTACGTACCGTAAAATCATAGGCCCTCTCAGCCGCTTGGATTGACTACAAGAAGGCCTATGATTCGGTGCCTCATTCATGGTTGGGGAGGGTCTTAGAGTTGTATAAAGTTGATGCAGCTTTGAGAGCCTTCCTAAGCGCGTGTATGAGGCAGTGGACCACAGTCCTTCGTCAACCAGGAGGCGGGGATGACCCCCCTGACCCGCAGGATTTTATAAGGATTGAGCGAGGAATATTTCAGGGTGACAGTCTGAGTCCCCTATGGTTCTGCCTAGCTCTCAATCCCCTCAGTACCCTGCTGAAGGATTTGGGACTAGGTTGCCGGCTTCGGAGAGAGGGTGAAATCATTTCTCACCTTCTGTACATGGATGCATGACCTCAAATTATTTGCACCAAATAGCCAAGACTTGTCGGAGCTACTGAAAACCACCGAAGGTTTCAGTAGTGCCATCAACATGGAGTTTGGTGTCGATAAATGTGCGGTTATGCATGTACAGCGGGGGAGGGTTGTAAATTCAACAAATTTACAACTCTCTGAGACAATGTCTTTCAGATCTATCTCTGAAGTTGTCGAGCGTGAGTGCGAGTCCATCGAACCTATGGGGGCAGTCACCATCAGCCCCGATGACGTAAGTTGTGCCATTCGCACGGCCCAGAACTGGAAAAGTCCTGGGCCGGATGGATTGCACAACTTCTGGCTAAAATGGTTCCGATGCTCACACTCCTGCTTGGCAGCACAATTTCAACAAGCCCTCGAGCTTGGTTCTCCCCCACCTTCCTTAACAACTGGTGTCACCTTCCTGCTCTATAAGTCCGGTAGTACCACGGAAGCGAAGAACTACAGACCCATCACATGCTTGCCTACACTCTACAAGCTCCTTACATCCATTTTGAGAGCAAAAATCAACGCGCACATTGTCGCAAACAATATTTTGGCCTCTGCTCAAAATGGATGTAGGGTTGGGTCCCGTGGTACTAAAGAGCTCCTCCTCATAGACATGACCATCTGCCAAAAAATCCGGAGGAACAGGGGGGCCCTCTCAGCAGCCTGGATTGACTACAAGAAGGCCTATGATTCGGTGCCTCACTCATGGCTGGAGAGGGTCTTAGAGCTGTATAAAGTTGATACAGCTTTAAGAGCCTTTCTAAGCGCATGTATGAGGCAATGGACCACAGTCCTTCGTCAACCAGGAGGCGGGGATGAGAGCCCTGGCCCGCAGGATTTTATAAGGATTGAGCGAGGAATATTTCAGGGTGATAGCCTGAGTCCTCTGTGGTTCTGCCTAGCTCTGAATCCTCTCAGTACCTTGCTGAAGGATTTAGAACTAGGTTGCCGGCTTCGGAGAGGGGGTGAAGTCATTTCTCACCTTCTGTACATGGATGATCTCAAATTATTTGCACCAAATAGCCAAGACTTGGTGGAGCTACTGAAAACTACCGAAGTCTTCAGTAATGCCATCAACATGGAGTTTGGTGTCGATAAATGTGCGGTTATGCATGTACAGCGGGGGAAAGTTGTAAATTCAACAAATTTACAACTTTCTGAGACAATGTCTTTCAGATCCATCTCTGAATCAGAAACCTATAAATACCTTGGCATGTCACAGTCGTTGGGTATTGAGGAAGAAGGTATTAGACGGTCGGTGAAGGAGCGCTTTTTCAGTCGGCTCACAAAAGTCCTTAACAGTCTTTTGTCAGGAGGCAACAAAGTGCGCGCCTTCAACGCCTGGGTAATGCCCCTACTCACATACTCCTTTGGCATACTAAGGTGGACTCAGACCGAGCTGGACGCCCTGGATCGGAGGGTCCGGTCACTGCTCACCACACATCGCATGCTACACCCACGCTCGTCAGTTATGAGATTGTACATCCCACGGAAGTGTGGAGGCCGAGGCTTCCTAAACGCCAAGGATCTCCACAACCGCGAGGTGTACAATCTCAGGAATTATTTCCTTAACAACGAGTGTGGGATGCATCGTGATGTGGTGGCAGTAGACAGGAACCTCACGCCGCTCTCCTTGGCAAACGAGAACTGGCGCAAACCTGTGGTACTAAGTACTGCGGATCGCAAGGCGGCATGGGAGAGTAAGGTGCTACACGGGCGGTTCTACAAGGCCCTCACGGGACCCGATGTGGACCTGCTCGCGTCGGTGAACTGGTTACGATTCGGGGACCTCTTCGGAGAAACCGAGGGTTTTGCCTGTGCAATTGCGGACGAAGTGATGATGACGAACAACTATCGGAAATATATCCTGAAGGACGGTACGGTCGACATTTGTCGGGCATGCCGCCGTCCCGGAGAGTCACTCAGGCATATTATCTCCGGTTGTTCTCATCTTGCTAACGGCGAGTACTTGCACAGACATAACCTCGTAGCCAGAATTATTCACCAGCAGCTTGCCCTCCTATACGGCCTTGTGGACCGCGAAGTGCCGTACTACAAGTACTCACCTGCGCCAGTTCTCGAAAATGGTCGTGCCACGCTCTATTGGGATCGATCTATCATCACTGACAGGACTATTGTAGCCAATAAGCCTGACATCGTGCTGATAGATCGATCGCAGCGCCGGACCGTGCTCGTCGACGTCACCATCCCCCATGATGAGAATCTCGTGAAGGCCGAGAAGGACAAGTCCAGCAAGTACCTAGACTTAGCCCACGAGATAACCGCTATGTGGGATGTTGACTCGACGATCATTGTTCCTATAGTCGTGTCAGCGAACGGTCTCATAGCGAAGAGTCTCGACCAACACCTAGAGAGACTCTCGCTGGGTGGTTGGATCAAGGGTCAGATGCAGAAGGCGGTAATTTTGGACACGGCGCGTATAGTACGTCGATTCCTCACTCTGCGGCCCTGACCACCGGCAGCTTGGACCCTGCCCCGCTGCCGGCGGCACCCTAGGTTAGGTTTTTTATAATGTGTTTATATATTTTTGTTATGTTTTGTAAGTGTTTTTATATTTTACTTTTATACTCACATTGTAAAACCCTAACCTAAGACCCTAATTGAATAAAGAGAATAATAATAATAATAATATTCTTTATTGTGCACAATGAAAACATGATTAAATACAGCAAATTAACATAAATAAAAAACTAAGCAACAACAGGCGGTCTTATCGCTAAAGAGCGATCTCTTCCAGACAACCTTCAGGTAGTAGAAATTATCGAAGGGAAGAAATAAGTATAAGGGTAGCAAAAATAAATGAAGTGCAAGATCAGGAAAAAAAAAAAAAACAGCACAACTAAATATATAACAATATGAATACATACATTAAAGAGATATATAAATAAATAAATATATAAATAAATAAAAAATAAATAAATATATAAATAAATAAATAAATAATTACCTAGGATTTAAGCCGCCGCTAAGACGTTCTTGTACCGACTTGTCCGACATCCGCATCCGCATTAAGCTCCGCATCGATTTTATGCGGATGCGGATGAATACGCATGAAAACAATGCGGAAATTCCGCGGTTGTGGATGCGGATGCGAATATTCGTGTATGCGTATGTTTTTTTTTCGATTTCATTATTTTATAACCTTAGGTATGTTATAAGTAAATGGTTTTGCTATCTTCCCATACAACCATTTCCAGTCGCCGTTACGAGGCGGTGTTGACACATCTTGTGTCGACACCGTCTGTTTCGGTCACAATTCCAGTCGCAGAGTCGTCGCCGTGTCGACACAGTTACCAGAAATGGGGAAGGGTCGACACATGACACAAAGTGACATAAAGTGTGGTCGCCGTGTGTACACATTGTTTCGGGTTTGCGACTACTTTATGCCAAAATCATTCGTTCATTCGTTCATTTTGTTCCTGTCAAATGGAAACTGTCAGATGGAAAAATACTTAAATAAAAATAAGTGACATTAATACGCCATCTCTAAAACGGATTACAAGACGTAATTATATATTGTTTGCATTTATATTACAATATGACTTAAATTATTATGGGGAATTAAACTGCTCGAGTGATTTGATAAACTAAGTGTAATATAATCAACGCGCCACCACATTGTTTTAGTTTAGCCGGAAATGAAATTGTTTACTTCTCAGTGCCTGTGTTCATAACTATATTATTTGAAGCATTTTTAGTACTTCGATGCGTATACTATACTTAAATAACAGAAATAACGCTTTATATACTACGAAACTTGTTAATTATGATGTATAAATATGGTTTAAGGCTGAGAAATATTGCAGTCACAAAGTAGTTGCAATGTTTCGACTTTGTGTCGACTCTGTGTTGACACATGACACGCGCTGTCAAAAGTAATAACAAAGTTACTGGTATGTTACTGGATTTGCAAAATGGCTCCGTGTGTTGATTTGTTTTCAGATATTCTCAAAGTGTAAAAATGCCGTGGTCAGAGATGGGCATTAATCGATTAACTGTTTATTCGACTAATTAATGGAATAAAAAAAGTTAATTCTCAAATTTTAATCGCGATTAGTTTAGTCGACCTAACATAGATTGAAATTGAATGAATCTGAATATTAATCGAATAAATTATCGATTAAATCTCGATTGAAAGTTGACAGGGGGCCATTTTTGTACGTAAAAATAATAGAAATGTCTTGCATGCAGATGGTAGCAAAACACTTTGTCATAAAAGTCGAGATGGGTGTCGATATATAGGTTTTAGGGAGTGCCGATTTCGAAAATAATGACCATTTTGGAATCCGAAATGGCGGCCATGCACTGTGTCATAAAAGTCGTCATGGATGTCGTTTTATACGTTTTAGGGGGCCCCAATTTTGAAAATGATGACCATTTTGGAATCCAAAATGGCGGCCATGCACTATGCCATAAAAGTCGTCATGGGTGTCGTTTTATAGGTTTTAGGGGGCGCAGATTTCGAAAATGATAACCATTTTGGATTCCAAGATGGCGGCCATGCACTATGTCATAAAAGTCGTCATGTATGTCGTTTTATAGGTTTTAGGGGGCCCCGCTTTCGAAAATGATGACCATTTTGGAATCCAAAATGGCGGCCATGCACTATGTCATAAAAGTCGTCATGGGTGTCGTTTTATAGGTTTTGGGGGGCGCAGATTTCGAAAATGATAACATTTTCAATTTAAAAATGGCGGCAATGCACTATGTCATAAAAGTCGTCATGGATATCGTTTTATAGGTTTTAGGGGGCGCAGATTTCGAAAATGATGACTATTTTGGATTCCAAGATGGCGGCCATGCACTATGTCATAAAAGTCGTCATGGATGTCGTTTTATAGGTTTTAGGGGGCGCAGATTTCGAAAATGATGACTATTTTGGATTCCACTTTTATGACAAAATACGTAGCCGCCATCTTGGATTATAAAATGATCATCGTTTTCGAATTCTGCACTCCCTAAAACCTATAAATCGACATCCGTGACGACGCAAGTTATCTTTATTTTCAGATCTAACAAATTGCTACAGAATACAAAGGACAAAAAAGAAGCGAGGAGGTAATGAAACAAGCAAAAATACAGATGATTCCTCGACGCAATTGGGTGATTCTTAAATTGTGTCCAGATTTTTTTTTGTCATAAAAGTTTATATTTTTCACATATTACTCTCACAAGTTCCGTGACATTTCGACCTTGTAATTTTTTAAGTAAATGTTTTTGTTTATCTATGAGGATCTCACTAGAATAGTATAATCAAGGTATGTTTATATTTGATGAATGAAATAGTAACGCAAAAAAAATATATATTTGTGTCTTATATTCCTGCCGAAGACTTTTATTTTACCTTTTCCTTCTACACAAGTTTGGCCAAGTAATAAGAATTTAGGGCTCTCAATTTTATTTTGACTTCTACAACAGTAAAGCTACGAGGCCATGTTTTGGTATCGTTTTCGTATAAATTCGCAGTACCAAATTTAGTTAAGGTATCACATTGACACCATTCCGAAGTAAAAACATATAAACTTATTAAAATACTTTCTTTTAAACTCCTCTTCACGCTTAAACTGCTGAACAGTTTTAATTTAAATTTGGTACACATATATTTTGAGTCCCGAGACAGGATATAATAAGTTATCTCAAAAATCATCCTTTAAAGGTGTGAAATGAGGTGTAGGGGGGAATTCAGAATTGACTTCTTGAAGTTAATACTGTTTAAGTTTAGGTTTGAAGTCATGTTTTTTCATCATTTTTAACTAAATCAAAGATGTAGACCATCCCAAATTTCATATAAATCGGTTCAGCGGTTATTGATTTCCCGTACAAATTTCCACGCCACTTTTCACACCTTCAAAAGATGATTTTGGTTATAAGATCTATCCTATGTCCTGTTCCGGGACGCAAACTATTTTTATACCAAATTTCAACGAAATCGGTTCAGCGGTTAAGCGTCAAGAAGAGTTTCAAAAAAACCGGCCAAGTGCGAGTCGGACTCGCGTATTAAGGGTTCCGTACATTAAGTCCGACTCGCGCTTGACTGCACATTTCTAATAGGTTTTCCTGTCATCTATAGGTAAAGAACTATTTTGTGTATTCAGACGGACATACATACAGACGCACGAGTGATCCTATAAGGGTTCCGTTTTTTCCTTTTGAGGTACGGAACCCTAAAAAGATTTATTTTTATTTTGTGGAATGGTGTCAATGTGATATCTTAAATGGATTCAGCACCCCAGATTTATACGAAAACGATACCAAACACGGCCTAGCACCTTCACTGATATAGATATATCAAGATAAAATTTAGAGCCCTAAATAAACTTTCAAGAGCGGATATCTCAAAAACTATTCAACATATCGAAAAAATTGACTGAATAAACTTGTAACAAATTAAATTAACTTTCATTTTGTATAAGTGGTCATGTCGCTGAGATGCATAGTTTCCGAGATATAATCGAAAAACGGGAAAATGGGACCTTCAAAGCCCCCTCTCTCCCCCCCGCTCAAGGGCTACGGCCGGGGACTTTTGATATGTTCACCTCCTAACTTGTCAAACCGAGTTACGGAGTCAAAAATTGTGTTCCGAGCATTTCCCTCTACAACTTTTGGAGCATTCGTTGCCTGACCTAAGTATTAGCTTATTGAATTTCTTTAAAAACTTTTCTGTAAAAGGTTGACGGGTGTTGGGTGTTTATATGGTTTCGGTCGATTATTATCATTTGCATTGCCCATGATGACTTACTAGAATTACGAGCACACGAGACACTAATAGTAGTTTGACAAACCTTGGTTTTCAAGAGGTATTTTATATTGACATTTGCTGTCACAAATTTGCTGTCAGATTTAGTCACAAACCGCACGCAAAGTGCACACAAATGTGTCGACACCTTGTTACGGAAAAGTGTAGACACGGCGACGACACTTTGTTTCGAAACAATTCTCGACACATTGTGTAGACTCTGTTACGACACATCTGACATTTAGTTACCACTTTGTGATTCTGCGACTGGAATGGTTATATGGGTTGTCCTATATGTAATAAATAGTGTAAATGTTTCTACTGGCCTTAGCTAGATACAAATACGGCGGTGGCAGAATAACAGCGTCCGTTGCTGCAAGTCTTTAGGGCCGCTGTGCCCCGAAGCCTTTTGGCACAGACATAAGCTGAGCCACTTTCCATTTCAATTAGTTTGTAAGCATTATCGTGTACTTTTATTATGTACCTATGTTCAAACTTCTTGAATAAACGTCTTTTATTATTATTCATTATTATTTATAAGTAGCTGACATTTTTTTTTACTATTAAAACTTCACTCGCAGTTTTTTTTTCTATGCTTTTATTTTTTAGTTGATACTAGGGATGTTGCGGATGCAGATTTTTTGACATCCGCGGATGCGGATGCGGATGCGGATATTTAAAGTCTCACATCCGCGGATGCGGATGCGGATGGCAAGATTTGGTACTTAAAAAACGTCAAATATTACATTTTTAGCAATTTTTATTTAAAAAAACCAAATGTTTAGTATTTGAGCAAGAATAGGTGCGTTGTATTTAATAAACAGTAACTTGGCCGACTTTTCGGGATCTAGACGATTTCGTTATTCGTTATATACTCGTATAATGACGAAATTACCTAGCACTTACGCCGCCGGCGCCGCCGCTAATACGTTCCTGTTACCGACTTGGTCGACATCCGCATTATGCGGATGCTCCGCATCGATTTCATGCGGATGCGGATGTTGAAAATCATGCGGATGTTCCGCGGATGCGGATGCGGATGCGAATATCCGCAACATCCCTAGTTGATACTTGCATATTTATACTAATATGTATTAGCTATGAAATTCTCAATAATATCCATGTATTTTCTTTGACTGAATACTGATACATGTACCTAACTAAAACCTTTTCTATTAACATTATTTCAAACGGATCATTCACGTAAGTATTATTGAAAAAAAACCTGAAAAGTGCGAGTCGGACTCGCCCACCGAAGGTTCCGTACTTTTTAGTACTCATTTGTTGTTATAGCAGCAACAGAAATCCATCATCTGTAAAAATTTCAACTGTCTAGCTATCACGGTTCATGAGATACAGCCTGGTGACAGACAGACAGACGGACAGTGGAGTCTTAGTAATTTTTACCCCTTGGATACGGAACCCTAAAAATATGTTCGAGTCTCACGGGACCGAGTTTTACACTTAGTTAAAACCTTTTCTATTGTCAACTGAAATAAACTGGAATCTGATTGTCATCTTTTACCATACGTATTCTCGCAAATAAAGAAATTATATTCTACTATATTCTATAGCGGCGGCGTTCGCTGTGAAATTTGTTTATGTTCACCCACATACGGTATTTTTACCCTGTTGATCAAAGTTTAAAAAAAACTAAGTACCTATACCTACGTTAGAGAATATTAGTATACACATAAAATACCCAAAATTAAAGAGTGTAACTATCTCGGAAATATAAAATATAAATGTAAAATACAAAACTACTACTATTTATTATATTTAGATCTCCATATTTTTTTAAATCGTACAACTACAGTCTACAACATAGGTAAATAAAATGTATAAGTTACAAAAAAATCTGTTCAGTATTTAATATAAAAAATATAAGCCATTATTTCTTTTTTCTCAAAAATTTTTCAAAAAAAACATCTAGGCAAATAAATCGGCAAAACGGCAGTCAATTTAATGTCTGGGGCCGATTGCCCAATATATACACGGCTAGATTCTTTAGCGTCCATGTTTTGCTAGTTCCGTAGACAAAACGGTAATTTCATATTATATGTATGTAAGAAAAAATAAATATAAAATTAACTATGGGCCTTATGAATTTGGCGCAGGCACTTACCTTGTACACCCAACTTAGCGAACAGCGCGCGAATGTATAATAAATAAACCCATGAAAATTTATTTTTGATTGGAATTCAATGATATGGTTTTTTATTGCAATGCGTTGATTAGCAATTACAGTTATCGTTCTGCTGCTTAGTCTAGGGTTGCCCAAAATGAAAGTAGAAAACGTCGAAAATATTTTATAATAACAAAGAGAATAGATAGTATAGAGGGGTCCTGTCATAGTAAATTATGTAGTCACAGTAAATTTACTGCCATCTATCGACACACGACTACAACTCAAAATGAAAACGTATAAAACGTATCGAAAAAAAAATATATATATGGATAAATGGCATTATTATTTTTATATCATTTTGATCCATGTTCATTCACTGATATCTGTGTTAAAATTGTTAAATATGAAACGGTGTCGTCAACGCCATCTAGCCGACCATAGGCCAAAGGTGTGTGCGCCATCTATCCGAGAATGACTTTTTCTTGATTTCCGAGGCATGTTTTTTTCTTAGACTTTATTCATCTTATACGGAGTTACATACATATGTCTTTGATAATAATAAATAATTCTTCAATTCAGTAAATTATTGATAAATAATATATTCATTCTAGATTTTTTCGCGGCAAAATTTGTACTTAATTAAGATTTATTGCTGCTGTGTTATACCTGTAGTAGGTGAGTACATTATAAAACACTACTCTCCCGCCCCCTCCCCTGTTGGCGTCCCCCCCTCCCCCCTTGAAAAGTGTCCCATTTTACAGATTTTCTCAATTTTCAGGAAAACGATACAAGCTAAGATAAAATGGTCAAAAACTATATTATTTATTAATAAATTTCCTACAAATAAGTCCTAACATTCATTTTGATACGAGTTATAGTTTTCAAGCTATGGTGCGCCAAAGTTTTAGTCTAACCTGTTCACTTAAAAAACCGCAAAAGATGTACAGGCTAGCCGTTTGGCATACGCATACTAGAGGTCAAAACAAAATGTTTGACCCCCAGTTCCTAAAAAAAATCCCTTAGGAGGGGAGTGCTGAGTCATTGTTTTTTTTTGTATGGGGAAAAGGGATTTTTTCAGAAACCTATCGTGTGTGGTATCATATGAAATGGGTTTTTGAGGCGATTCTAAAAATATATCACATCATTACATTTCAGCCATTTTTTTTTAAATTAAAACAAAAATAATTTTCAAAACATACCAAGTTTGGGCTACTCCAGATACGATATGGCTGATGTTTTTTTGTAGAATATACCACAAATGATACGTGATATCCTCATATCTAACCCTAAAAAACCAATTTCAAGAATAATTTCATTTACTATTTTTTTTTAATTTTTCAATTTTACTAAGTGATAAAGTCCTACTTCAGTACCTATTTTACGAGACTTAATGGAACTGACTTAATGGAAGTTTATCCTAGATTCATATTGTTTCAACATTTAAAGTTTAAGTTGCTTACAAATACATTCCTCATTCATCTCTGTTCCCATTCTAAGTACCTGTTTTTGAAAGAATTCTAATTCTGTTTTTATGCCGGCCATTATTATTTTACGCATTTTTTTTAGTATTGTTTTATTTCTTATTTTATAAGTTCAAGGGTCCACTGAAAATCAGCGTCGTTGCACTAAGTGCTCCGACATATGCTGAGTGGTATCCTCTTTGGGACAACCAATTACATAACCTATGTTACATGTTTGTCTGTATTCATTTTAAGATTGTGTTGTTTCAAATAAATTATTTTCTATTCTATTCTATTCTAATTGACTTAAGAACTATAATTTATACATCCTCCCGACTGTAGGACTTGGTCAGTATAGCGTTCTAGCTATTGACCCTAGGGTCATTAATTTCCTGAAGAGCTCAATTACGGCACTGGGGGTGGGGATTGTCGTACCGTGGTCATATGTAATAACCCCTAAAATATTTAAATTTTCGGACTTTACCCAGAAGGCTTTGGGTAATACTAGTTATACCAGGATGAACTTGAGTTAAATAAACCTTCTGACATTACCCGTAACAAGGTTAATACAGATATACTGCCGTGAACTTCAAGATATTCACAAGAGACGACACGTACTAGATCCATTCTAGATACGTTATAGTTTAGATTTCTACTAGTTCTCTTTTGCAGCTCAATTCGGGCAACCAGTGTCACTTTTACGTCAGCTAGTGTTAGATATCTATTAGATGTGAATTGGATCTCTAAGTCATATCTTGTGGAAATCGTTAAGGAGTATCTCCAGAATCGCATAAATGTCAAATTTGACAGGTTAGATCTTAAACATATCGTTATCGTATCTTGGTGACGTCTAAAAGATATCTAGTGGATGTCTATTTCAAAATCCGAATCGGGCCCATATTGTGTACGGTACTCCGATACAAATGCGATACTCTGTAACGCAAGCACCGATCGCCATTTTAAGGTCCCTGTTAAGGCCCCAGTACACAGTGGCTAACGATGGCCCATGCCAAGCCACTGCCGTGGGCGACTGTGTGAACACCACAGGCCACGCTACACCACGATTACCATACGAATCTTTTGAAGTGTCAAAAAAACCGACAACTTCCCACTTAGCCAACTTATGGCCAATCGTCCGCCATTGTATACATTGCCCCCTGTACACAATGGCGATGGCTTGTCATGGCCCATCATTGACCACTGTGTACTGGGGCCTTTATACAGAACGACACAAATTGCAAATTCTCGGCGCTATCACCAACATTGTGTGGTCTGTGTTAATCTAGCTCCATTGTTGGACCGACGTACCTGATACGCTATTCTTGGTGTATATTTCGGCCCATGTGAGAAAAGGGCGTTAGACTTGGTTCTTTTTTGGAAATTTTCAATTTAGTTTTTGCATACCTTTGGTACTTTGTTCTAGATTGGGTGTAGCTTTTTAGGACATATTCGTCTAGAAAGATAGGAAAGGATAAGAAATAAGAGTAGTTGTTGACACGGACCTAGAATTTGAATGAATTCTTTTATTTACACCACACCAGGTCGTAAAAGTTTAGTTCTTTATTTTTCAAAAACTGATGAATAAGTTGCATTTTATCCACAAGAGTGACGAAATAATAACTTGTTTTGAGTTGTTTCCTCATGTTGGCTGGTTTTAAGTGATGTGTTTGAATAATAAAGTGTTTAATAGCGTTCTTTAGATTTAGTTTCAAATGTCTTACAGTTAGTCAACATACCTCGCGTCTCGTGGAAGAGGGGGGAGGCCTTTGCCCAGCAGTGGGACACAGTGAGCTCTGAATAATAATAACTGTATGGTGAAAATTTGTATTTTACTCGGTAGCAAAGTTTGCTTATCCCTTCGATGTTTGTTTTCGAACCACACGGTACGTTAGTGTCGCTCGTGGTTCAATTTTGGGATATTTCACTCTCGGGTATCAATATTAGCACGAGGAGTTAAAAAAGAACTTTGTCCCCATGTAAAACAAATAACTATTTTATCATAAATATTAATCATCATACTATTTTATGGAACAAAACGACGCAACCACGCAGCTTTATCTTAAATATTTATCAATACCGTTATTCATGGACGATCTCTCTTCATCTGTCATTTCACCATTCAAAGGACTAAAACATACATTAACTGACAGAGCTTTGATATGTTTCATAAAGTGATTGCGACTTGCGTGCGGTGTAGTGCAGACGTATCACAATTTTGTGCAAAGAATAAATAAAATACACCGGTGTTATATTGTGGACCTTATCACAGCGTTTCTTTTATTTTTTGCCATTTTATACAGGATGACCTTAGCCATTGGACAAACCCTGAAATCCCACGTAGGGTTACTTCTCAGAACTGCTCTAACGGTAATATTTTTTTTATTAGAACAAAAGATAAAAAAATAAATTATCAAACCAAAGTTATTTCCAATAATCGATAACAAAAAGAAACATACTGTATTAATCATTGGCAGTGCTTTTGACAATTTGTTTCAAAATGTGCGGCAATGATGACATTTGTCAAAAGTCAGAATCTTATTAATGTCATAAATAAAAAAGATAATCAAAACGGTCGAAGAAGGGTTCATACTATTTATTAACTCAGGAACTACTAACCAAAGAATATAATACTCACTAGGAGAAGAACGATAACTCCATACAAAAAAATGTCCCTTTCAAAAGTTCGTTTATACTACTAGCGCTCTGGTAGGATACCATTGTAATTAGAATTGACAACCCGTTTAGCCTAGCGGGTATTGGCAGTAATCCAGTTCAGGAAGCTAATGGTCCTGGGTTCTAATCCCAGAGAGGGAATTTCTTTTTGTATTTTTTTCTTTTTTGTTGGGGTCAGGTTTTTAAGAGCCCATCAACGTGCACACTAGCGCCACTGCTGAATACATTAAACTAGTTTTTATGTTATTGGATTCGTCAATCTACCCGTCCAAAGTTAAAACGGCCGTTTTTGTTTTGAGCTCATAGATCGACGAATCCAGCAACATAAAATCTAGTTTGATGTATTCAAAAGGTACCTAAATACACAATACAGTCCGTAGCGGCCCCTTTTTTAAATACATGTCGTTAAATTTAAATAATCACGATTATTTAGCAGTGGCGCTAGTGTGCACGTTGTTGGGCTCTTAAATTAGCATTTCACAAATAAGTAAAAAAATACGTTAAAAGATAATGATTAGGTACTATATTCAGAAATTCGTGAAATATAAAAGTTAACAAAAAGTTACGTATTATTAAGATATAAATATTTTCATAATACATATGAATACATACACTGATATGGCAAATGGTTACAAGTTGTTATTACATCTATCCGGTTATCGGACATTTTCTGCTTCACAGCTCCGCGCAGCGTTCTTGGTCACCGGGAAACTAGTTTGGATATGCGGCAGATACGTGCCCTTCTGAGCTTTTTCCAAGAAATCATATGACGGCCCAGGATTATATTATTATCTCACGCTCAAGCCATCTGCTGATTCACTTTCTAAAACAAAATAGTCAAAAAATTAAACAATATAATCTATCTTCCTAATTACTAACGTCGCTAATTCCTAGGGTTACCAGCTTAAACAATGTGGGGTTTTACATCTATGTTGAATTTTGATTATAATTTCGGACGCGATATAGCGTCCGCGGGACTTACGGGGATAGTAAGATTAAATTATTATATTTGAATTTGGTAATTAGCACGCTCATTTTTATTTAAAGATTAATATATTATTATATCTTACCTTGAAATTATCGCTGTTTCTGATTTACTACAACGGTTTCCACACACACATTAGGGCTTTCCATAATCCGGATAAGAATTGTTGATAAAGTCGCCATTGCCGGATACATACAGCAAGGAAGGAAGAGAGACAACGGTTTAAATTTAACTAAGTCTGTGCGAAGACGCATTTAGATATGTTGCTCGTACATATGAATAGTTTTTATTTTTAAAATTAATAGGTAAATAAATATATTTCAAGTGAATAAATCGTTTTATATGAAAATTGATATTTTTGCATTAAATGACTTAAATGACAGCATTGACATTACAGACTTTTATCTTGTCTATGTTCTTACCGGCCAGACCCAAATCAAGGCCTATCAAAGAGGCCAATTGACAAAGATTTTTTTTTATTTTATTAAGGAGGGTAGAGGCACGTCTACCCTTCGTAGATTTTATGAACATAGACAAAGACAAACTGAAATATAATAGATAATAATATACATATATCAAAAAATAAATAATAATTTACATATGACTACTTCATAAAATACAAATCAAAATAATTTGATTTGTTCCTAGAAATCGTATCTATAGACAAAGCCAGTTCTAGCAATGTTGCTGTAGTAAAATATTTTGATGTTAATTACTGGCAATCTCGTCTGGGAACGGACAACACATGTACAATTTTGAAGGGTCACATCGTTTCAAGGAAGTCAATAGGCCTTGCTACTAACACATACAGGTTGCTCAACAGTAAAAAAAATCGTAATTTGTTAATTTCTTCGTAACCGCTACACCGATTGTTATGATACTTTGTATATTGGTTCTAAATACCCTAATGCATATGTACATTTCGGCTTTGTCCAATGGCTAGGGACACCCTGTATATTGTGCCCTTTTTTGCCTTGTTTGTGGTATTTCTAGTCAGAATCGCGAGCCCTTATTATTCCTATAGGAGAAAAAAAGTGTCCTAAAATTTCCATACATTTTTCAAAATTTCCTTTTTGTTACCGCCGCGTGTATGGGGAAATGGTAACACAATAGGAAAAAACTCTGGGACATTTTTTTATCCCATTAGGATCGAAAGAGCTCGTGATTCTGAGTAGAAGTAACACAAAAATGGCAAAAAATGTCACAATATATAAAAATGGCAAAAAATAAAAGAAACGCTCATCACGAACAACTTAAACTCAAATCACAGTTACTAACAGTGCATTCCTTATCGCATCCAAGCCGCGTAGTCTGCACTTTGATCGCTCAAGCGCCACGGAGCTACAATGTGTTCACTACAATCATCAAATGGAGGCGGTATTAGTGGCACCCGTGAACCAAACCTTGCAGCAGGTGCTAAACCACATTTACAAAGACCGAGTTTTCGTAACAAACGTAAACTGTCTGATTCTTCTAGTGACATTTTAATGGAAATGGCAGATTTAAAAAAGCAGATGGCTGAAATGATGACCCTACTAAATTCTTCTAGTAAAACCCAGACAGAAAATATAGAAAAGCTTTGCCAGGACGTGCGTACTATTACATTTACGTACGTGAGTACTTTAAGGTTACCCTTTCCAGCTCTAAAGAATTACTTAAAAAAGTCATTGATTTTGAAGGCTTATATTACAGAGTCGAGGACTACTTGACAGACAAACATGCATGGTCCAAACCAGAAACTGTAATAAGAACAAGTAGCAATTAAAAGCATTGTAATATGTGTAGAGTTATAGGTGACGCAGCTCAGGTAAGAAAGCGCATCAAATTTTATGAAGGCATCTCATAACAATCAGTCAGATTCATATAATATGTATTCTTATTTCTTTTATTGACTTTACTTTCTTTTTTTTGTTTTGTATTTTGTCTTTTTTCCTGTTGAATTTGATAATTATGTTTTCTGAAAGAGCTACGTATTTGTATGATTTCATGTACATATGTTTTTTTAATCGTATTTCCATAAAGTAATATACCTACTGTGTATAATTGCATCAATTCTATAGTAATTTAAATTGTATTTTTGTTACGAGTAAAGTAATGCATGTTAATTATAAGATGTAAGTAATAATGTTTTGAAAAGATGTGTCCCGCCGAGTTTGTTGCCGGTCCCATATTGGGATACCCTCCTCCAATGGAGGGGGGATTTAAATCTTCTCGAGGCAGAGGTGTAGGGTTGGAGCCGGTGTAGCTTAATTTGACGTTCATAAGCACATTGTAATATGCCTACTTGAATAAACTATTTTTTATCTCTTTATTCATTTCTCATCTTAAGTTAGTTTATTTATAATATGAATATAAAAGTAAAATATAAAAACACTTACAAAACAATAAAAATGAATATAAACACATTATAAAAAACCTAACCTAGGGTGCCGCCAGCAGCGGGGCAAGGCCCAAGCTACCGGTGGTCAGGGCTGCAGAGAGAGGAACCGGCGGACTATCCGCGCCGTGTCCAAGATCACCGCCTTCTGCATCTGACCCTTGATCCAACCACCTAGCGAGAGTCTCTCAAGATGTTGGTCGAGACTCTTCGCTATTAGACCGTTCACTGAAACGACTATCGGGACAATGATCGTCGAATCAACATCCCACATGGCGGTTATCTCGTGAGCCAAGTCTAGGTACTTACTGGACTTGTCCTTCTCGGCCTTCACGAGATTCTCATCATGGGGGATGGTGATGTCAACGAGCACGGCCCGACGTTGCGATCGATCTATTATCACAATGTCAGGCTTATTGGCTACAATAGTCCTGTCTGTGATGATAGATCGATCCCAATAGAGCGTGGCATGACCATTCTCGAGAACAGGCGCAGGTAAGTACTTGTAGTACGGTACTTCGCGGTCCACAAGGCCATATAGAAGAGCAAGTTGCTGGTGAATAATTCTGGCTACGAGATTATGTCTGTGCAAGTACTCGCCGTTAGCAAGATGAGAACAACCGGAAATGATATGCCTGAGTGACTCTCCGGGACGGCGGCATGCCCGACAAATGTCGACCGTACCGTCCTTCAGGATATATTTCCGATAGTTGTTCGTCATCATCACTTCGTCCGCAATTGCACAGGCAAAACCCTCGGTTTCTCCGAAGAGGTCCCCGAATCGTAACCAGTTCACCGACGCGAGCAGGTCCACATCGGGTCCCGTGAGGGCCTTGTAGAACCGCCCGTGTAGCACCTTACTTTCCCATGCCGCCTTGCGATCCGCAGTACTTAGTACCACAGGTTTGCGCCAGTTCTCGTTTGCCAAGGAGAGCGGCGTGAGGTTCCTGTCTACTGCCACCACATCACGATGCATCCCACACTCGTTGTTAAGGAAATAATTCCTGAGATTGTACACCTCGCGGTTGTGGAGATCCTTGGCGTTTAGGAAGCCTCGGCCTCCACACTTCCGTGGGATGTACAATCTCATAACTGACGAGCGTGGGTGTAGCATGCGATGTGTGGTGAGCAGTGACCGGACCCTCCGATCCAGGGCGTCCAGCTCGGTCTGAGTCCACCTTAGTATGCCAAAGGAGTATGTGAGTAGGGGCATTACCCAGGCGTTGAAGGCGCGCACTTTGTTGCCTCCTGACAAAAGACTGTTAAGGACTTTTGTGAGCCGACTGAAAAAGCGCTCCTTCACCGACCGTCTAATACCCTCGTCCTCAATACCCAACGACTGTGACATACCAAGGTATTTATAGGTTTCTGATTCAGAGATAGATCTGAAAGACATTGTCTCAGAAAGTTGTAAATTTGTTGAATTTACAACCCTCCCCCGCTGTACATGCATAACCGCACATTTATCGACACCAAACTCCATGTGGATGGCACTACTGAAGACTTCGGTGGTTTTCAGTAGCTCCAACAAGTCTTGGCTATTTGGTGCAAATAATCGTCGTCCGTCGTAAGGTCGTCCATGTACAGAAGGTGAGAAATGACTTCACCCTCTCTCCGAAGCCGGCAACCTAGTCCCAAATCCTTCAGCAGGGTGCTGAGGGGATTCAAAGCTAGGCAGAACCACAGGGGACTCAGACTGTCGCCCTGAAAGATTCCTCGCTCAATCCTTATAAAATCCTGCGGGCCAGGGCGGTCATCCCGGCCTCCTGGTTGACGAAGGACTGTGGTCCACTGTCTCATACACGCGCTTAGGAAGGCTCTCAAAGCTGCATCAACTTTATACAGCTCTAAGACCCTCCCCAACCATGAATGAGGCACCGAATCATAGGCCTTCTTGTAGTCAATCCAAGCGGCCGAGAGGGCACCCCTGTTCCGCCAGATTTGTTGGCAAATGGTCATGTCTATGAGGAGGAGCTCTTTAGTACCACGGGACCCAACCCTACATCCATTTTGAGCGGAAGCCAGAATGTTGTTTGCGACAATGTGCGCGTTGATTTTTGCTCTCAAAATGGATGTAAGGAGCTTGTAGAGTGTAGGCAAGCATGTGATGGGTCTGTAGTTCTTCGCTTCCGTGGTACTACCGGACTTATAGAGCAGGAAGGTGACACCAGTTGTTAAGGAAGGTGGGAGAGAACCAAGCTCGAGGGCTTGTTGAAATTGTGCTGCCAAGCGCGAGTGCGAGCATCGGAACCACTTTAGCCAGAAGTTGTGCAATCCATCCGGCCCAGGACTTTTCCAGTTCTGAGCCGTGCGGATGGCACAACTGACGTCATCGGGGCTGATGGTGACTGCCCCCATAGGTTCGATGGATTCGCACTCACGCTCGACAACACTCATCCAACTCCCCTCGGTGTGTCCGACAGGCACCGACCAGATGCTACGCCAGAAGTTGGTCATGGCAGTAGCATCCGGCGGCTGCGTGTCGGGCGTACGAAGGTTGGTTTCCTCCCACCTTCGGTACACCTTCCTTTGGTCACTTTGAAAAAGGCGATTCTGCTGAAATCGATCCACACGCTCTCTGTAGCGGCGAATACGGTTTGCCCATGCATAGACTTTCTGCTTTAGAAAGTCGATGCGCTCTGTGACATTGGCCATGTAGTCGCGGGGCCTGATATCCGTCCCCGCGAACGCCTGGTTCACAAAGCGCATTACTCGGGGGCGATTGTTGCCCCCCCTGAAGCAGATCAGCTTTGCGATGAGAGTCCTAAACGAGTTGATACGTCGCTCGATCCGAGCTTGCCATGCAGGGACACCTCCGGCGGTCCTAGGTGCACGTTCAGCGTCCGGGAACTTGATGCGAGCAACACGGCACGCCGCGATGGCTCCGCAGTACATGATCGAGTGCGTATCATCTAAATCTTTACTAGTCCGTAAATATGGCTCTAGTAAAGCGTTTAGGGCTCCCATTAGCGCTAGATTGCGTCTATTCATAGGCAAACGTGGTAATCGGGGCCTAGAGGTTGTTGTGGCGCGATACTGCGTAATCGCCTCTTCCAAAGTCCTCCTCAGTTGCTCATTAGCAGTTGTACTCACATTCTGACTCGCGAAGTTCCCCTCGTCGGTACTGAAATCAACCCGTGGCGCCCCCGGTGCCAGGTCGGGTGCGGGCACCGGATCCGGCGACGTGGCGGGCAGATCTCGCACCGAGGTGGGGTCCGCGCGAGCAGAGAGAGCCTCCTGGCTAAGCCGATCAAGTGTCGCGTCATCCAAGCGCTTTAGCCGCTGAATGACGCGCACCTGGTCCGATAATCTCTGCTCCGACACGGTGATGGTAGGTTCAAGAGCCTGAAACAGAGGCAGTATTCTCGAACGATAGGCGGACAGCTGTGTTCCCCCCTCTGTAGCCCCATAATAGGCGCGCATGACATTCTCGTTCATGTCTCGAGTCCAACGCATGCGACGCACTATGCCACCGGTAGCGGGAGCCGTGGGCGGGGCAGGATGTCCCGCAGGCCCCAAGCGTGCCGGCAGCGGTGGCCGCCCTCGTCGCGCAGGTGGTCGTGGCGGCGGCGGCGGCGGCCCGCTCTCTTCACTGGACCCGTCTGTGTCAGGCGCCGTTGCGAACTCGTCGCCTGACGACTATGTGGACGAGGCGGGCGGGGGTGGTGGGCGTGCGCTTGTTGTTGCCGCTTATATGCCTACTTGAATAAACTATTTTTTATCTTATCTTTATCTTTATCTCTTTATTAAAAATTAAAATTAGCAACATATCGAGCAGTATTGATAGTATGAGTGCCGAACAGAACCAGTTGAAGACCGATGTAAAAAACTTGACCACATCCGTAACGGCCGCCGAAAATAAAGTGAAGGTAATAGAAACGCATCTCGAGTCACTTAGATTAAGTGTTCCTCGAGCACCCATGGCCTTGACGCCTGACAGCTACAATCAGCTCGTTGCTGAATGCAAACAGCGATCAATTCGAGACAAGAATATCATTATAGTCGGTATCCAAGAAGCAGGTCCTGAGGCTGCAGATAGAGAGGCCGTTGACAAAAATGAAGTTGAAAAAGTTACAAAAACAATATATTACGACTGCCTTGAACCTCTGCAGATCATTTGCTTAGGGAAACATAAATAACAATAAACTAAAATTTAAAATGCAATAATCTTATTTACCTACTTATTTTTGATTGCATAACAACATACCAAAATAAATATAAATAACAATAAACTAAAAATTATAATGCCAACCAACTCTGAGTTAACCGCTAATACAGGGTTAAACTAATAATTTGTGTTGCACCGTTAAAGGTTAAGGTTTAACCCTGAATTAAACTGTTCAATATTTAACTCACCGACGGAGCAGCGTTAAATCGTTAACTCAGGGTTAGTACCGAATTATTTTGAAATAAGTTTTTGCCAAAAATTTAATTTTTGGTACAAGCTTTTATCGCTGACTGTACTTTTCTTACGACAAACAACTAATACTCATCGAGACAATTCTAAAAACCCCTAACACAATTAGGTTGCGTTGTTTCATCACAGAGTTCCTATGGCCACCTACTGTCTCCATCATCAGATCAGTTCGACAGTACCATATTATTGTATTGTCATCAGAACTACATACAGCTGCCAATTTTCATGACGCTACGATCCTTGGAAGATGGTTAAATGACCTTAGATTCCATTACATAGTTATTAGTTACATACAGTACGTCTACCATCAGTTTTGACATTGACATATGGGCCTCACGTCTACGTAACTTACTTCCTATGCATCTCGCTCGTACTCGCATATAGTGCAAGCGAGATGTCTTCTTCTTTCTTCTTCGTCGTAACCTCATGACTGAGGGTCGTGACCGCCATAAGTTGCGTTTTCTTGGATTGCTCTCCAACCTGGCCGATCTTCTGCCTTCCGCATAGAGCCCTGGAACTTGACGCCTGTGACTGCCTCAATGGCATCAAACCAGCGTGTGGGTATTCTGCCTCTGCCTCTTCTGCCCTCAACCTGGCCACCGATCATCAACTTCTCTAGACTGTCGGGTTCCCGCCGGGCCAAGTGCCCAAAGAACCCGAGGATTCTCCTGAGACAGACAGTAGATAGACGGGTTTTTATGTTGAGCTCGTTCAGAATAGACACGTTGGTGCGATGCGCTGTCCATGAGATGCCCAACATTTTGCGCCAGCACCACATTTCGAACGCGTCTATTCTTGCCCTTGTGCGAGCTTTTAGGGTCCAAGTTTCCGCTGCATAGAGAAATATGGAGAAAACGAGAGTGCGCATGAGGCGTATTTTTGTGTTGCGCTTGATGTTTCTGTTTTTCCATATTTTCCCCAGCCGGTTGACAGCTGATTTGGCCATTTGCCCACGCCTTATCACTTCCTTATCGCAGTCCCCGTTATTACAAACTAGTGACCCCAGGTACACAAATTCCTGCACCGTATCCAGGTCACGCAGTTCGTAAGTCCTCTGCATCTGGTCCGCTCGGTCCACAAACATAAGTTTGGTCTTGCTCCTATTGATAAGAAGTCCATATTCTGCGCTGACATCCTCGATCCTGCGCAATAACTCCGAGAGTTCGGCTTCATTGGTGCCAATAATGGTGGTGTCATCGGCAAACCGAAGGTTGCTTATTAATTGGCCGCCAACCCTTACACCTCTCTTCCAGCCGTCCAGTACACGGCGCATTATATGTTCTCCGACCAGATTAAAAAGCTGAGGGGAGAGTATGCAGCCTTGCCTGACGCCTCTTTCTGTTTTGAAGGGATGGGAAATGTCGTCATCTAACCGCACTCTAGTGCTACCGTTCAAATAGAGGTTCTGCACAAGGAATACTAGGTGTTCTGGTATACCCATTTCCTTCATTACTCCGAACATTTTGTGCCAGCTGATGCAGTCGAAGGCTTTTGCGTAGTCGATGAAGCAGAGCACCATCGGTACATTCAATTCTCTGCATTTCTCTATGAGCTGCCTAATGTTCAAGATTTGCTCACGCGTCCCTTTGCACTTAACAAACCCGGCCTGTTCTTTCGCGATTTGTTTTTGAATGAAGTGCTCCAGTCGTTTGTTGATAATGCTGAGCAAAACCTTGCCTGCATGAGAAATGAGCGAAATGGTCCTATAGTTTTCACATTTAAGGGTGGAACCTTTCTTGTGCAGAGGAATTATAATCGATTCCGTCCAATCGTCTGGCCAGCTACCCGTCCTCCAGACTTTAAGGCAAACGTTGTGGAGAATTTTTATGCCATCAGTACCTAAATGCTTGATCATTTGTGCGGTAAGACCATCACCACCACAAGCTTTCAGCTTTAGCTTCGCAATTGCAGCTTCCACTTCGCACATTAGGATATCTGGTTCTTTAACTGTATAATCAAGCCTGTTAATGTGTGCCTCTTCCACATTTGAACTGTAAAGCTTTTGGCAGTAGTTCCTCCATCTTTCCAGAACACGCTCCTTTTCAACGACGGGCTTGCCACTCTCATCTCCGATGGACCATGTCTTCGGTTTGTATTCCTTGGCGAGTAATTTGACTTTCTGGAACAAGTCCTTAGCATGAGCTGCATTCGAATGCTTTTCAATTTTCAAGCGAGATGTACAGAAAGTAAATTACGTAGACGTGAGCGTTATGTCAATGGCAAAACTGGTGGTAGACGTACAGGTCGATCTAATAAAAGCTTGTTAAAAAAGGATTGCATTTTCAGTTTCTTGGCGTGAAGTAAAATTATTGTTTGTGTTTTGTTTTACGACAGAACTATGATAAATGATTTATATTCCGATGACGATGAAGAGATTATTTGATTATATTGCCAGATTGCCACGGATTTATATAACAGAAGAGTTGCAGAACGAACTGATTATTTTAACTCACAAAGAGATAAAGAGTTTCACAGAAGGTTTCGACTTGAAAAACACAGTGTAGTATTTTTATTAATTGCAGCACGCAATAGAGGTTGCTACGGGTAGGCGGAGAGGAAATTAAACAAAGAGTTAAGAAAAGTAACTAATTTTATTCTCCGCCGCAAGCACACGATTACGTCGTAGGGTAGGGTACGTTCTAGGCCGGTACTGATTTTGCTCCGAGGACAGTTCCACCACGCAAGTACTCCCCTGAAGCTGCCGGAGCCACTGCGGGTTGGGAGATGGACGAGCTGAGGGACGTCAGCTGGGGCCGCTCTTGAACTGCCGGGCTGTCTTCACGGCTACGGTTCTAGCCGTAACTAGGCTCCCTGGAATTTATTTCCATTGTGTAAAGGAAAGTTCTTAATATGTCTCCGCTGACTGTACCCGGCACGGCAAGAAGCAAAGCAGGAAGCAGTACTGCGTGATGATGATGGTGAAAGTTTGGTGATGTGCGGAATGGTACAGTCAGACGGAGTTTACACTTTGCACTGATGTTATGTTTAAAAGAACAAGTTATAAAACAAAACTGAGTATAGGATCTAACGGTCAAATTTTGAATCTAAAAAATTACTGGAAATTAAATTATCTCATAGACTTTAAATAAACACAATTTAGCAATTAAAACGAGATGAAATAAGAGTGGAATGATTGCAAGAGTACCTAAATTAAGTGGCAAGCAAAATCACACAAAGTAATAGCATAGCGAAATAGCCGTTAGAAATAACATTCAAATCTACCTGCTTAGAATAAGCGTAAGAAATGTTCAACACTTACCCAAAGGGGATTTTAAACACTAAAAAATAATTCCATTTGCACTAAATGAGTGCAGAAACGGAAAGAATAAATACAATCGAACAAATTAATTCTCGCCGGGCACGACAGACGTCGCTGCGCGAGGGCAAGCGAGCGTGCGCCGGCGACGAAAGCTAGATCTGTCCTGACTCTGATCGACTCGCGCGCGGGCCCGCGCGGAGAGAGGGTCCGCGGGACGGGGACGCCGCTAGCCGGTTTACTTCGAACAAAAGAGTGTTGCACGAAGTACAGTGAGTCGCAATAAGAAGGAACAGTTTTGTAAACATAATATTAAAGTGTTATAAGTTATTTATCAATCTAATTTAATTTTATAAATGTAACCTAGGTTACGTAACGTATCTACGTTACAAGGTTCCTGCCTCGCACAGCCAAACTGTGGAATGAACTGTCGCCAGCGGTATTTCCGGACCGATACGACCAACAAACCTTCAAGAAAAGAGCGTATTCCCATCTTAAAGGCCGGCAACGCGCTTGCAACCCTTCTGGTGTTGCGGGTGTCCATGGGTGGCGGTAATCGCTTACCATCAGGTGATCCGTCTGCTCGTTTGCCTCCTATTTCATAAAAAAAAAAAAAAAAAGTTTCTTATCCATTTCTTTTTGATAATCGAATTAATGTCGCAAAAACAAACCAAACAGCAAAGAATTGAACGAAAAAAATTAAGGCGAATGACAGAAGAAAATACGCTTTAAACCAAATGTTACGTCATGTTGCTTTAGTTAGAGAAAGAAAGTCTTATACCCCACATTGTAGTGTAAAAGAGATAGGCATACATTTTCTGTCATCGTTCGTTCTTTCTTATTTGGCTGCTTTATAGAACGGAATGAAAAGTAATAATGTTGCCTGTTTACAATTAAAAACTGTAAGGTTAACTAACCCCGAGTTAGTTTTTAATGGTACAAAACAAGATTGGGGTTAAAATCTAATGAGTTAACCTCTGGTTGGTTAACTCCGTACTTATTTATTTAACCATTTGTTCGGTGCAAGTGGCCCTTATTCACTTATATTTTTTTTTCATAAAATTACATAAAAATAATATATTTTAAAATTTAAGAATTAAGTATTTTGCAATAAGAATATTGCAAACAATTGTAATCTGGAGCCCATTTCTCGAACGATATTAATCTAATATTATTAGTGTGTTGTCATGGCAACCCATACGATTTGACAAAATTCGAGGACTAATAAAATTAGTCTAACATCGTTTGAGAAATGGGCCTCTGTTCAGCTATTTCTAACAAGTACTAATAGATACTCTGTGACTAGCGTAGTGAATTTGGCCGAATACCGAATACCTAATATTCGGCCCCTCTCTCGGCCGAATACCGAATATTCGGTGACCGAATATTCGGCATGACATGCGAACATTTTGAGTCACAATTATTATGAAAACTGTTCGCCAACAAAGCACAACGTTTGCTAAGATACATTTTTATGTTGAACAGAAAGCCTTTGTCGTCAATCAAATCAGACCCATGACACAGAATAAATAATAGTACTAGGTACAGAAGACTCAATCTCTAACAAAACGCGTCTGTTACGATCAGCACAGATATGGCCGCTAGGTGGCGACAGCGCCACGCGCGGCTTATGGCAAACCCCAAAATTGGGGCCGAACGGATGTACTTTTAGCTACCTGTAGCAAAGCGACGAAATCGTGGAGTGAGCCACGTCTGCCCATGATAAAAAAAAAAAATTTGTAATCAACAAATGCTCAAAAACGTGCCTTCGTATTTAACTACTTTCCAAGAATACATTTTAAATATTAAATATACCTAGTTTTTGGTTATTTTTTTCTTTTTAGGTAGGTGCAACAGATATCGGTATTCGGCCGAATAGTAGGCAACATACGGCCGAATACCAAATATTTGGCAAAGTGGCCGAATAGGCCGAATACCGAATAGTTGCCGAATATTCGTGGCATCTCTAGTTATTATACCCAATTGACTTCTCCACGCCAACTGCTTCGTAGCTCGCCGACATTCGTCAGGCAATCAGTTCCCTTTGACGGACGCATGATTGGTAAACCAGTATAACGCGACTCACAATTCCCAATAACCGCGCTAAATCGGAGGTCACACTTATATTTGATGGCGTAAACTCGCAAGCGCTTGGTAAGCGTTGGGAATGGACCATATTTACTTGCAGGACATAAGCTATCCGAGCCAGTTAGGCGAGCTAGGTAAGCCAGTAAAGTATTTCTACCCACTTTGTAACCAAACTAATGTTTTGTACTTAATAATTACTTATTTATTTTACATTGTCTGCACGTTAATCCTAAGATATATTATAAACATTGTATTCTCAAGTAAGCGAATTTTGTAAATTCTTTTTGAGAATAAAGTTCTTAAACCATAAATTAGGGGGTGAATGAGGTAAAATTACGACTACTTACATTTTTCAAGACACGGCAGTTTATCCGGCCAAGTTCCAATGAAAAGCCGAGCGCGGTGCGACATTGCAGTGTGTATATTTTTACACCAACCTTTTGAACATTATTTTTCAATTCAATTCAATTTACCTATTATTTATTTCAAATCCGTAGATCCATATAAATAGTGGTAGTAAGTGCAAAAAAACTTAAAATGAACTTCCGTTTTTTTTTCTAGTACTTACAGCCATAACTAATATAAACTACACCTATACTAGTAGTAATAAGTGGGTAATAAATGGGTCATACACATTTTTTCACGTCTATCTTGTAGACATCGCAAAGGGTATCTTTAGCCAATTTTTACTCCCCTGTAAAGGCGGGATATATTTTTTCTGTACTTGAGACTGTAGCTAACATTTGTTGATTTGTCCACAGAAGTGACCTTTTTCTAAAATGTGTTTGACCCAAATAGCTCGTAAGAATCTGACCTAAGTTCTAGTATCTTATAGCCGTATCGCCTCGCATTTGGGCCTCGTGGGCACCTTATCCCAAAACTTAGCCCTACTTCGGAATAACTTCGGTATTATTGTCTATCGCGACGGGCCATCTAAACTAGGGTTGCCACGAATAATACAGTCTTTGGCCGAAGCGCCGAACATTCGGCAAAACGTGTGTGGTTTTGGCAGGATACCGAATATCGTATTTTCGGCCACGGCCAAAGCGCAAAACATTTGTTGGTATACCTACCAACAAAAGTTTTGCGCTTGTGCTTGTGTGGTGTAAACAGTTTGCCTAGGGGCTGTCCATATATTACGTCATCGATTTTTGACGATTTTTGACCCCCCCCCCCTAAAATCATCCAAAAATCATGCTTCGAATGACCCCGTTTCCTCCTACGGGGCTGTCCATAAATTACGTCATCGATTTTTGACGATTTTGGACCCCCCCCCCTATAATCATCCAAAAATCATGCTTCAAATGACCCCATTTCCTCCTACTTCATGCTACCGTCATCCGATGTCCAGACCCCCCCCCCCCCTAATTTGAAATGACGTAATTTATGAATAGCCCCTACGTCATGCTACCGTCATCCGATGTCCAGACCCCCCCCCCCCCCCTAATTTGAAATGACGTAATTTATGAATAGCCCCCAGTATAAAGAAATGCATTTAATAATGGTTGAACTTGTATCACTTACCAGCCGGCGTATTATGGACGGCTTTATCCATCTTTGTCCTCGTGATAAAATAACTGTCACGTTTTAACACCGTAGGATAGAAAGTGACGGACACCGTTTTATCACGCTGTCACGTAGACAAGAACGACCATCATATCCCTACTGGTGATTATTCCGTCGCCCTTTAGAATCAAGCAAATAAAATAAATAAAATAAGTAGGTACCTAATGCAATATGATATTTCATTGAAATTTGGTTTATTATAATAGAATAGAATAGAATAGTTTTTTATTCGTTAACACACAGACAACAGACATACATAGAAAAAACATACCTAGTGAAAAATAAAGTGTCACGAAATGGTCCCATCTCAGCATGTTGCGGGCGACTTCCAGCGCTGATCTTCCGATGAGACCATCAAGTGAGAAATAATCACGGAAGGTAACAGACAAAAAATACATACACACATTTTACACAGCTAATACAAAAAGGAGATACAAGATGATGACATGACGACATTATATTACATTATATATAATTCGTTTTGCAATTTTTTATTTCATTTAATAATTGATTATTTGTGAATAGTTACCATTAGTAGGTATGTATTAAGATTATTGCAATCCCCTAACAGGGTATAATGAAATATTGTTTTAACCATCCTCTGTAAATGAACATGATCGCAATAAAATACATGAATATAAAAAAATAGCCTAATGATACAAATAAAATTGTTTCAATCAACATAATTGTTAAAAAAGTATACCTCTTTGTTATAATTTTTCAATGACACATTTTAAATATTAAATAAAATGGTATAATAACAATTTTACAGTAAATAACTGGTTATAATGGCTCTTATATAAATGTAGGGTTCATAGGTATTACGTTCAGCCAAATACCAAAAATGAAAAAAGTGGCCGAATACCGAATATTTGCCGAATATTCGCGGCATCTCTAATCTAAACTTTAAACTTAGAGAAGACTTGTAAAAGGGCACGGGTTGGGTAGTGCTTAGTTTATGTTTGAGATTTGCTTTATCCACGCGTGGGCTTAAAGCAAATGTTAGTTTTGTAAAACCAAAGAGAAAAAAATACGAGTGCTAACTGCATACATCAGTTTTGGTACCTGACGTACCTGTTAAATATTGGAACGGGGAGCACAGACAAACGCAAGGCGGCCATTTATGAACTAATATATTTCCGAGAATGACGATGGACGCAGCCACCGTTTGCATGCACTTACAACTACCCTCCCAAGTAGCACAGATTAGCTGTATAGCAGCCGCATAATGAAGTACGAATACGCTTGAAGCTGGAATATAAAAGCTGCATAAGAGCTGTATAAGCGTCTTTTCAGCTTTTATAACTCTTAAATGGGCACAAATTAGGCAGCCTTAAGTTCACATAGCTACTTAAGAGCGTTGTAGCAGCAATTTAACGGAATTATAAGGGGTAACAGGAGTTATGAGAGGTGTATATTGACTGGGTAAGGGACCACCAGTTACCTTTTATTCAGCTAATATGTCACATGTGCGCCCTAATACCGGGAAAGATTGACATTGGGCTGAATAAAATTTACATACATACCATCCCTCCCTTATAAGATCAGAACACATTCAAAATAAACATTAAAAGAAAACCTTATAATTAATTTTAGGGCGATCCCTTTTTTGGCCGTCGCATTGGAACCCTGTACTGTTCACTGTAGCCGCCGCGCCGGTGACGATGAAGTCGGAGCGGCGGCGCGGGTGCCGCGGCCGGCACAGCGGGCGCGGCTGGCGCGGCGGATACGGCCGGCGGAGGCAGCTCCGCTGACGCAGCCGATGGAAGATTAACGACATCGCCTATATTCGGGACCTCTCCTCCCCCCGGCTCTGTTCCAGCCACTAGTACAGTCGGAAGAGTAAAGGGGGGTACTGATTTTGTAGGCACTAATCGCTGTTGGCATTGATGATTAGTACTATAGTATTGGTTATTGGCATCGTAGCCTTATCTCTTAAAACTTGATTAAAGTGTATTTTTACTGTCTCCTGTGTTATACTCGTATTATCGCATATAAGGTATAATAACTTGCCGATACGTTTGATAACGCATCCGTTACGCCAGCAGAACTTATTCTTGTTTGCATACATTGACGTATCGACTCCCGTTTGATTTCTTTATAGGTTTTCCTGTAATCTATAGGCACAAAATCAAAAATATTCAACTTCGCGGAAATTGGCATAAAAGACTTAACTCCAGTAGCGTCTATGGCACTTACGACTATTCTGAGTTCGCTGTAGTAAAGATTCGGAAAATTAATTATTTTAATTTTTTTTAAGCTAATTGCGAAGTCTACAGCTCACAGAAAAGAGCAAACTATGTACTTTCGTTTTTAACCGCCCTAAAAAAAAGGAGGTTCTCAGTTTGACCCGTATGTATGTATGTATGTATGTCCATGATTTTGATGCGGTTTTCAGTGGGATTGAGAGTGCGAGTGCGAGTGCGACTGCGACTGCGAGTTCGAGTGCGAGTGGGAGAGGGAGTGGGAGTGCGAGTGCGAGTGCGAGTGGGTGGGAGTCACTTGCCGTCCTAGTCTAAAAGGCAGTTTTTCGACAAAAGCTAGTTTCGAGATAATCGCAAAAAACCAACCCAAACATCTTTCTTGAATTTCTACGAAACGGAAAAACTTTTTCCATTTTTTCTTTTTGTATGTGGTAGGTATATATATGTACTTATTTTAGGTATTTATAGTATGTTTCTAAACAGCTCAGTTTTTTTTAATTTTATAAAAAACACTTTAGATTAGTATTAAGCTTAAAAATGTGTAGGTCGTACTAGTCAAGAAGGCGGTAAACATGCGTTATGCGGCGTTCTAACTTAGTTACGGAGTAGAAACTAGGTAAAAACGCCGTATATGTCACATGCTGCCTTTTTGCTTAGTAACAATGAATAATTCCCACTTGAAATCCTAACTTAAAAGACCTTATAGCAGCTATTCGGCCTTTTTGGTTAGTATACTAGGAAAAAATAAGATTTTGTCCAGATTTCCGACTAGCGTGCTAGTGTAAAAAAACGTATACCACCAAAAACACTGAATATACGGTTTTATAGATTAGTATTTATGGAAGAAATGGGAATAAAAAATAGACACGTAGTTTAAATGTTTATTTATATACGAACAAAAAACGCCATACTACTAGGCTATTATTAAAAAAACGAGATCCAGCGATTACTTTTTGGATTATAATCTTAATTACCATACAAAATTAACACATAAATTGGGTTATTCCTACTATTTACCATCAAGTTGTTACTAGTGGTAACTAATGGGATTTGTTTCCCAGTAGTTACCACTGGTAAAAGGTGGGATTTTTCCCCAGTAGTTACTACAATTTTGTTAGGGTTCAATAAAGCCTCTATTTTTATAGTATTCTACTTATACTGTGTTTATTACTATTTAACTATAACAACTTGATGGTAACTAGTGGGAATAACCCGATTTATATGTTAATTTTGTATGGTAATTAAGATTATAATCCAAAAAGTAATCGCTGGACCTCGTTTTTTTAATAAAAGCTTAGTAGTATAGTGTTTTATGTTCATATAATAAAAGACATTTAAATTGTACTGTAAAAAAATGTTGGTGGTAACTACTAGGGAAAAAATCCCACCATTTACCAGTGGTAACTACTGGAAAAAAAATTCCCAGTAATTACCACAAAACTGAGTTGGTGGTAGCTACTGGGAAGAAAGGTGGGAAATACATTCCCAGTAGTTACCACTGGTAACAACTTGGTGGTAGATACTAGGGCTCGCGGTCGTGTCCGGGTTTCGTGTACACGTGTTCGGTACCCGTTTCCGAACTACACGTACACGGTTTTCTGACCCGTTCTACACGTGTAGTCGGGCACACGTGTAATTAAGATCCGTGTATCCGGGTACCCGTGTACACGGCGAAACGGATCTTAAATACACGCGGGCCTAACCCGTCCTTGGCGTGTAGCGGAGATTGAAGTAATGTATAAAGTTTTAAATAAAACAAAGATTCAGGTTCAGGAGCTCCGATTGTTTAGCAGTTTTATTTTATCGGAAGTTTAATGTGATTCATATGTGTTGTACGATTTTGCTAAAGGAAAATAAATAATAACATATTCCGTTCGTGGTAGTTTCAGTCAGAGATGGGCAAAATTCATTCGAATGACGAATAACGAATGAGAATGACCAAATCATTCGCGAATGACGAATCATTTTTTGCGAATAATATCGTCGAATAGTTAACTTACAAAATAACTATTTAGCTGTCTTATATCCCAATAGTAAAAAGAAAATGTTTTCTATCGGTTTATCTGGTTGGTTGATTTGAGTTGTGGGAACTGGGAATACGCCTCATGTATTGGCGGTCACGTGGGGTTCCCGTTTTTCCCCTTCGGGAACATGTGGGAAAATACGAACAATCTTTCCCATTTGGCCCCACTTCATTAAAGCGGGGACAAATAGGAACACACCAATAACGGGTGTATTCTTATTGTTCCCCTCCGGGAACAGATGGGAATAGGCGCTGCATATAAAACATTTCCATTTGTCCCTTCTCATGTATGGCGTAGGTCACGTGGATAGGGGACAAATGGGATTACACCAATAATGCACCTATTATAACCAATAATGGGTGTACTCCCATTTGTCCCCGCGGGGAACATATAGGAATAGAAGCCGCATATAAATATTTCCCATTTGTCCCCACCTTATTGGTGTGAGGACAAATGGTAACACACCATTTTCGGAAGTGTACCTATTTGTCCACGCCGCGAGAAACATTTGGGAAAAGACGCTTCATAGAAATCATTTGCTGCGGGGACAAATGGGAACACAAAAATTCATATAAAACATTCCCGTTTGTCCCCGCCTCATGTATGGCGTCGGTCACGTGAATGGGGGACAAATGGAAATACACCAAAAATGCACCCATCATTACCAATAATGGGTGAATTCCCATTTGTCTCCGCGGGGAACGTATGTGAAGACCCTGCATAAAAATATTATCCATTTTCCCCACCTTATTGGGGTGGGGATAATTGGGAACACAATTTTCGGATGTATTCCCATTTATCTACGTCGGGAACTGATGGAATAGGCGCTGCATATAAATCGTACCCATTTTTCTCCGCCTCACGTATGGCGGCGGTCACGTAGGGCAGGAACAAATAGGAATACACCAATAAAGAATGTATTCCCATTTGTTTCCGCGAGAAACTGATGGGAAAAGACGCTGCATAGAAATCTTTTGAGGCGGGGACAAATGGCACCACCAATATCGGGGACAAATGGGAACACCAAAATTCATATAAAACATTCCCATTTGTCCCCGCCTCGTGGATGGCGACGGTCAGTTGGGGCCTTTCCCAAAATTTTCCTTGGCTCTAAAATACGCTGGAGTGGCTTACCTATTCAGATTTGCCATCTGAGTGTGTATTACAAAAATTCTTCGTGTAATTTATTCGGATAACATAAATTTCGAATAATTCATTTATTATTCGAAATTCTAAACGAATGGTTTATTCGCGAATAATTTCACCACGAATAATTGTTTATTCGAATAATTATTTAGATGAAAAATTATTCGAATAATGCCCAACTCTGGTTTCAGTAAGCATAACTGTCTACTTTTGTACTAGATAAACATTTAGGCTTACTTTAATTATCAAAAAACTACATGAAGAAAATGAAATACCTATTGTCAACGGTTACTAAGATATTTTTAATTTTAATCTTATGATTATTGAAGCAAAGTGTACTTACCTACCTATTATTGACATTACCAATCAATCCAGTAAAACTGCAAAGTAGGTAATCGAATCTTCCTAACCTTCCACATATTCAATCGTATGTCTTCATAGCACGAATCTCCGCTACGCGAGAGTGAAGGGTCGAACCGGCGGGTAAATAAGATCCGTTATTTCGTGTATTCGTGTACCCGTGTACACGGGTACCCGTGTAAACGTTTCCGAATCCGGGCGGGTTCGTGTAGTTCGGGTTCTTAAGCCCGGCGGGCTTAAGAACACGGGTACCCGTGTCAGCGTGTAACACGTGTATCGGGAGCTCTAGTAGATACCTAACTGGTGGGAATAACCCCATAATATGTACAAATTTTTAATGTGTACAGTCTTTCTGATTTTATTTGTATCATAGGCTAGATTTACTCGACTCTACTAATGACATTACATGTACTTCTAATGAGCATGAGCAACGAAACTTAAAAGAGTCCGCAATAAGCTCAGCCGAATTATTACTTCCCATAAAAACGGAGATTCATACTCATTTTAAAACAACGTGTTGGATTGTAATAAATTGCACATACAATAGCATAAGGTATATCTATGTCGCAGTCGGATCGTATAATCCGCCGTATTACATTACGGCTAGCCGTTTTCAAAAACAGGGGCGTTTTGAAATGCGGCGGTTTAACGATTAGCCGGATTGAATGCGGCTGAATGAGAATCCGCCGGAATGTATTCGGCGCCATACGTTCTTCAATACGGCTAGCCGTAATGTAATACAGCGAGTCATTAGCCGCCGCTTTGACAGTTTTTAGTTCCCATTTTTAACACCCGTGGCGCTGCCTGACAAACGCTGGGGTGTCCATCAAATCTGGAGTTCGTCGGACTGTTTCTTTTCAAAAAACATTTCTCTCGCAACTTAACTAGACGGAGCCCCGCTTCGCGGGGCTCCTATTTCTGAGCGGTTTGCCCTTCGGGCATCTGAAGCTACCTAACGAACCTAACCTACCTACCTATTGATTTAGTGAGACGTCCGTGAAAACATTACACTTTGGGGAAAAAAGCGTAGGTAGGTAAGTAGGTTAGGTTTGTTAGGTAGCTTCAGATGCCCGAAGGGCAAACCGCCCAGAAATAGGAGCCCCGCTTGCGGGGCTCCGTCTATTTAAGTTGTGAAGGAAATGTTTTGGAAAATAAACACATGTAGTGCGGTGGGACCATGGTAAAAATAAATTAAATTGCAAACATTGTCAAACTCCGGTTACGTAGGCGACCGAAAGAACTGGTCACTCTACAATCTAAAATAGTAGTACGATGCGGCTAAACGTTGGCCGCCTTATTGAAGAACGTATCGCAATGACAATCCGGCTAATCGTCGAACCGCCGCATTTCAAAACGCCCCTGTTTTTGATAACGGCTAGCCGTAATGTAATACGGCGGATTATACGATCTGACTACGACATCTATACCAGTACCTAATTAGTTTATATTCCAACAAAACTAATGAAATAGAGGAAAAATAAGTTTTGTATGAAAAACTTATATTCGCTGTATTTTTTTTATTATGGTATCTGAAGCTACACATTAATTACAGGCATAGATATACGAGGGGCGTTCAAAATATTCTCGGTATTGATATCTTACAACCTCTTCTAAAATTTCTTTTGTTACTGGCCGCTAAGGTTTATTCATTGACATAAAAAAAAAGTATAATTCGAACCGAGATGTTCTTTTGTTTTTCTGCAATTGCTGAACAAACATGAACATCATGTGCGAATTGACAATGTTAACTAAATCAGAACATCAATGCGTCATAAGATTCTCGACAAAACAGGGTAAAAATAAAAAAACCATAAAAGAGGAAATGGATTGTGTTTACCGTGAGTCTGCTCCTTCTTTATCTACCATTCAAAAGTGGTCAAGCGAATTTAAGGGTGGAAGGGCTAGTATTGAAGATGACCCTAGACCTGGTCGGCCTGTAGTAGCTACTTCACAAGAAAATATTGATAAAGTGGAAAAACTTATATTGGAAGATGGTCGAGTGAAGGTAAAATCTATAGCTCAAGTAACCAATCTTTCTATTGGTATCGTACATGATATTATCCATGACCATCTTAATATGTCAAAAGTAAGTGCAAGATGGGTTCCGCGAATGCTGACTCGGCTTCAAAAAGACATGCGTGTAGCGTGTAGTTCCGATGTTATTGACCTGTGCGGTGAAAATCCTGATGAGGTGCTGCAAAGAATAGTTACTGGAGATTAAACCTGGGTTCATCATTATGACCCAGAGACTAAACAAGAGTCCATGCAGTGGCACATTAAGGGTTCAGCTCATCCCAAGATGTTCAAGGTCGTCCCTTCAGCTGGCAAGTTCATGGCCACGATATTTTGGGATTCTGAAGGAATATTACTAATCGATTATAAAGAAAAAGGTGTAAATATCACAGGACAGTACTACGCTAACATTCAACGTCAATTAAAGGATGCTATCAAAGAAAAGAGGCGAGCAAAGATAACCAAAGGTGTTCTGCTTCTGCGTGACAACGCCCCCGTCCATACTGCTCATATTGCCAAGGCAGCTATTGTTGAATGTGGGTTTGAAACTGTTACTCACCCACCGTATAGTCCGGTCTTAGCCCCCAGCGTCTTCTTTTTGTTCCCCAATCTTAAAAAGGATCTGCGTGGAATTTTTTTTTCTGATGATGAAGCATTGAAGGCGGCAGTGGAGGAGCATTTTTACACCAAAGACAAAAAAAAAAAATTATCGGGGATTTAAAAAAAATTGATCGATCTTTTAAGTGGATGAACATAGGGAGGGAGTATATTGAAAAATAAAAATATCAAACTTTTCGTACTTGTTTGTTTTCATTTTCATACCGAGAATATTTTGAACACCCCTCGTACCTTATCCTTTAGTGAGTACAAAGTTTTAGAGCAATCTACCTAATCGTTTTAAAATGAGAGCGTAGCTACGTTTGTATGGAGATCCCAGCTTGCTGCTGACTTAAATCTTAGCAACCATCTATCTTTGTAGGTGACCAGTTTTCGCATACACGTAACTCACAATAATACATAATGTTTTACCGAATTCGTGGCATCTCTAATAGTTATTTTAGTTTGTTATCAATAGGCATCGAATCATCGAGAGTTTCATCGCACGGTAAGACGTTAGCGAGTTGTGTAGTCTACATTAGCAATAAAATTAAACTCGTATTAATTCCTGCACATACTCTGTCGTTTATTTAATTCTAAAACGCATTTTAGCGGTTGTGACTAATTAAAAATCAGATTCAAATTTTAATAAAATTATTTTTCTATAGATTACAAACTCATAGCTTTTACTATTTTAATATACAACTATTACCTAATACACAAACATACCAACTTATTTTAAGATACATATTGTTTTTTTATAAAACCCACTTAGGTATTTAATGGCCTAATATATATATAACTCTCAGCTGGTTTTTGGATGGACCCAGGTTCCATACAAAAATGCCCATGGTCCTTTGTCCTGGTTATCTAAATACTTAGGCGGAAAATGTTATTCTGTCCATAAGAATTCTCATTAAATTTCCCTTTACTTTCAATAAGATTTAAACTCTTCGTAATGTCAAATACCTACTTGGCTTATAGGGAATTAAACCCGATACAATTAGCTCTAATATAAATTTGATTTTATTTAAATAAAAGCAGTCAAACCGTCGAATGAAAAAATAAAACTTAAACAACGTTTGCTGTAGAAAAGTACGTATGAACAATTTCATCATCACAAACTACGCTAGAAAGACGTATTTGCTGTCGAGCGTAAGTATTTGCGAGGCAATTTTAACGTATATACCTTGACAAAAATGATAATACTCGAAGGTACTGATTGTAAACACTACATATTATTGATAACATATGATGGTAATGCAATAATAAAGTATTTTTCTTACTTTGGCGTTCGGTCAATATTTCGCGCGCAAAATGCCACCTCCGCTCGCATACCGGCCGCCACAAGCCTGCGCTTGCGGCTGACGGCTTTTACTTAGCATAAGGGTGTCTTTCGGCGCGCGGGGAGCATGACGAAGGTTGGAGCATATACTGCGTTATAGACTAGTTAGACGCACTTTCAACCATTATAAAAGTTTGTTTGCGTTTAATACGACGTCCATACAATATAAGAAGAACGTATAACATTTATACGTTTCTAAAGACTATTATGGTGACGTAAAAAAGTTAAGTGATACTAGGCTTAAACGACGTATGAGACATTTAAACAAAAAAAAATACTATACGATTTTTTAGACTAGTATCATATCTAAAATTTTGCTAACGATCCTAATCTTAAAGCGCGTATAGCGTGTTTTACGTATTTTTAGCCTAGGTTTTGGCTTATACGTTATTTTAGGCTAGACATGGTGGATAAGATTTTACGCAAACCAGAGCGTAAAAAATCGTATAGCTGCATATACGTTGTTTTAGCCTGGCTTTGTCAAATAGTCGCTTTTTAGACTAGGAACGCTTAGAAAATTAGTGCAAATACGGTCTTTTTACGATATTTTTCTCGAAAACTAAGCCACTTATCGGAAAACGGGCCAAAGTGGTCGATGCATCTCGATCTCTACATTACGAATATCATAAAAAGTCAATTTTGGCAAAATGTCGAAAAACTGCCTTTTAGCTTAGGAGGGCAGAGTGGGAGTGCGTTCCTGTATTACGTGCGCGCAGCAAGATCAACCGATCGTCATAATGAGACAAAAATAAATAAAACGAAATAAAAAAGTAAAAATATAAATAAATCAATTTAAATAAACAAACATAAAAGCAAAATAACTTAATATAATTTCTTTAAAAAAACCGGCCAAGTGCGAGTCAGACTCGCGTTTCTAGGGTTCCGTACATAATTCCGACTCACGCTTGACTTCACATTTCTAATAGGTTTTCCTGTCATCTATAGGTAAAGAACTATTTTGTATATTTTTTTTCAAAATTTTAGACCCAGTAGTTTTGGAGATAAAGGGGGGAATGGTCATTTTTTGGCTATTTTCTTAAATAACTTCGAACCTATGTATTTTAAAATTATAAAAAAACATGTCCATCTTTAGGTTACTAATGTACATATGTGTACCAAATTTCAACTTAATTGGTCCAGTAGTTTCCGAGAAAATAGGCTGTGACGGACGGACAGACAGACAGACGCACGAGTGATCCTATAAGGGTTCCGTTTTTTCCTTTTGAGGTACTTTCAAAAACCCAACCCACTGAAAAGCACAAAATAGTTTTTTATATACCCAGACCCCACCCCTATCCTTTTCCAGTCCCTATCCCGTCGTAAAGCCAATTTCTGCCAAAATGTAATTAATACCTAATAATAAGCAAATTAATAACCACCCGGGTAATTGTGTACTTAGTTTTTGAAGGCGGTGTCAAATCAAAATGCCAGTAAACCAAAATTTTAGACAACGAAGAACGCTGCACTTACATGCATAAAAAGACATAGTTTAATCATAATTTAAATACGAATTTTCTAATAAACCGTGTCTGCGTGCGGCCATGGCGATCGTGGAGTGTCTCCCTAGTCGGACAAGGCCGCCGCGCCGCGCCGCGCCGCGCCTTCGCCGCGCTCATGTGTGAGTAGGACACACCTATACGTATCAACGTTTTGTTTCTTCCTCGCCGCGCCGCGCCGCGCCGCGTTCGCGCGTTGATCGCCTACGTAAGACGTAGTGTTATACGCTAAGCAAGTCTAATGTTGTTTCTACCACGTTTCTACTGTATTGCGTATAGGTATGTTCAAGATACTATCTCTCAAAAACAGGCATCGTAAAGTTGGCGATGAATGTTTTTATTGGGTAAATAAATACGCATATAAAATAGAGCGGATTTTATATCTGATTAAATTTTTGAGTAATATTCTGGTTTTTGGCTTCCCCGCTTTGAAAAAGAAACTACTTTTCCCTGACCGCCCCTCCCCCATCGTGGTCATTCGTGATATTTTTCTTACCTCCACTCCCCCCCTCCCCAAACGATCACATGGTTTCTGGACGACCCCTTAGTCCCCACGTAATGAGTTTGATGAAAATGTGTAGCCAAGCTATCAAATCACTGTACTTATTACAATTTCATATTCCTTATCACCCCAACCACACTTTAAACTTTTAAGTACATATTTGACGTTGAGCGCCAACAAAACAATATTGCTCACAATGAAGTTGCCAATACGATCTTGTACACAAAGTTTGGATGATTAAACTTACGACATTCTGTGAGTTAGCAGCGAAGTTTCCGACGAAATTCTGCAGTGAGTAAACTTGGCCTCTGTTCCGACTGCGCTAGTTACAAAACGATACGTTAGATGGCGTTAGTAGTTCAGAGAAACGGTGGATAACAAATACCAGTTCTAACTTCTTTTTAACGTCCATGTGTCCATAGATTTATAAGGCATAGATTCCTAGTTCGTACACCCCCAGTGAAGCCATTTCAAGTGCGACGTCACGTCACACTCGCATCATCGTATTCGAACGGCCCTCGCAGTACTCAAAGTCAAATCGGTCTGTGTACACCTCCCGTTTAAAAATCAAAAACTACAGGAAAGAGTGAATGGGTGTCACAACACATCATATAATAAAAACAAACCGCTTGATATTACATTTCACGCGTAAGTATCGAGTTTAATGTGATATTTTTACATAATCGTAAATACAAAAATCCAAATTTTCGTCAGCCTCCATTTCTTCTAAATGTTGCCAATGTAGTGAATATTTTTTCCTCCAAATGGGACATGACGTCTACATTCTAAAATAAATACGCTCCATTAAATTTCATTGTATAATTATAGATAATTATAATTGAGTTAATTATTTAGGTAAGTATTTACTTTTTTCTTATTTTTATTTTGTGTCATGTTCGTTTCAGTTTTCTGACTGATCTACTTCTGTCTGCGAGATGGAAGGAAAAAAATAGACTAAATCGGAATGACGCAATATGGATACATTGGAAACGGACTAAACACAGTCGAATATGCTCTGTCCTATTTAAATTTATTCTTATTATTTTATGCACATTTGTTAAATAAATAAAAATAGTAAAAACTTATCAGCTATTTATTTAATCCTTATTTCACAAAGTACAGAAATGCAACAAATCCCAAAATAAACAAAAAGCTTTTGCTACAAAATCGAATCTACACACTTCCAAATTATTAATAACCAAGTGTGATGTTGTTAAAATTCCCCTACTTTGAGAGAAGTAAATGAATACTGGCAACATATTTTGTATATATGTGTGTGTTTGCTGAGCGTAAAACACGATCGTTCCACGCACACATCGATCGTGTTTCGGCTTCACTTTTGACAGGTTAGCCGTATGGAGACTATCAGTCTATGCGTTATTAGTTTAAGCATGTGTCTATGTATAATTTGTAATTTAACTGGTTGATTGACGTAAATAAATGTATTTGCTTTCTTTCTTTCTTCTTTCTAACCTTCATATTATTATTATTGTATGGACATGATAATCCTGGAGACCAACAACTCAACATATATTATCTGGTTGAAGAAATATGTATATCTTATCCATAACAGCTTGATAAAAAAATACTCTTTGTACAGGCCTCCCCATCCTCGTAGCCAAGATACAGAACTGTCGGCCCGATATGAACAATACTTATAAGATGTCACAGCGATACGAAATTGATCTGTCAGTTTCAAAAGTGACGTTTTTCCACGGACGGACGCCGCTTCAATATTTAGCCGGGGCAATGGTACCTTTTGCCGTGGAACGTCACATATCTTTACTATTTCATATCTAGTGAAGCTCTAATTCATTTCCCGAATCGCGCCGTGAGTTAGTCTTTTAGTTTGCTACGTATTCAGTCGGCTACGGGACACTGTAGCATTGCTACGAAGATGAGGTATTTATATATTTTATATACGACGTCTTTGTGTGACATACGGGCCTATTCGGATTTCGAGATAATCACAAGATCTTGAGACGATTTAGAGATCGACTAGATGTGACTTGGATATCTAAGTCATAACTTGTCGAAATCGTTCAAGAGGACCTCCAGAATCGCGGAAACGTCAAATTTGACATATTCTCTATCTTACAAATATCTTTAAATTATCCGTATCGTAACTTATTGAAGTCTAGTAGAAATCTAATTCATTTTCCGAATCGAGCCGATAGAAATATCAATGATAGGGTCTTCTCCCGCAAGTCATGAGTACACTATTTTAATCATAATGAAACATATTTTGGACCAGGGATGTTACGGAGCTCCGGTTCCGTTTCCGTTAAGGCGTAACTTCCGTTTGGTATTACACATCCGTTTCTGTTCCGGTTCCGTTATGTTTGAAACGGAAGTTATAACGGATGTCAATGCTTCGCGCGGCGGCGGCGTACATTTTATTCGTGTTATTAAAATTAAAATCGTATGTGTTCTGTTATGTACTGACTACTGACTGTGTAGTGTGTGTGGTGAATGTTAGTGTGTAAAAAAACCCACAATGAAGCCGAAATCAAGTTCGATTTGGAACTATTTTGATGAAGTTAGTGGGGACACGGCTAAGTGTAAACTTTGTCTGAAGGTTTATTCTAGAAAGGAGAAAACGACTACATCGTTAAAAAGTCAGGCTCCGATTCTGGTTCCGGTTCCGTTTTCGTTTCCGTTTCCGTTTTCGGTTCCGTTAAACTAAATTGAAAACATCTGTTTCCGTTTTCGGTTCCGATAAAACCACATCCGTTACATCCCTGTTTTGGACTACTATAACTTTTTTTTCTAGATAAGATTACATACTCGAACCTCATACACCATTAATGTGAACAAGCATTATTACTCAGAGAAGATCACTGAAGACATATTCGTGGAAAGAAAATCAGTGTTCGCAGGATATACATAATATATAGCGTTGCCACTAGGTACCTAAGATTTGTACACGAATGACGTGTTTCATTCTATTACTCAACGTGTATCGTTATGCCACAGTGGGAAGTTTGAGAACAGTAGTAATACATTCTTTTAAATTTATTCTAAGCTTAATAGCATCGATCGCAGACGTTTCTGCTTGTTAAAAATTAAAATTAGTAGTAATACATGTCGTCGAGTGTGAAAATATTTAGGTCAGTAGCGTGACTATTGGAGTAGTCAAATCAAACAACGAATGGATGGCTTTTTTCTTTTTTTTCAAATCGATCCAGGGTCGGCATTTGGTTCAACAGTGTGTTGACACTTTTAAGATTTCACCAACACTTTTTGCACCAATTCCAAACTTATCCGTGCTAGCGCACATAAAAGCTACAATATTTTATTTTATCCTTTCTTATACTGCTAAGCGTCCAGCCTCTGTGCTACTCACGGAAGATGATTTTATCAACCCGTCGCACCCGGGAAGGAATGAATGGCGTACGTGGCAGAAAATTGTTACCGGTATTATCGGAACATAAAAGGGACGAGCTGAACACTCATACCCCATTCTCTATTGTTTCCCAAATAGTTTTAAGTCGTAATGTATTGTTTGTCCGATTTTTTGTTAGTCATAATTGGTTTATTTCAGAAACGCGTAACTTTTCAGGATTTTCATAAAACAAACCTACCCTAACCTAACCTATCTATACATAGAATAGAACCTTACGAAAATTCTGAAAAGTTAACGGTTTCACTAATGATAATATTTTTTGACTAATGATAATATGACAAACAATACATTATGACTTAAAACTTTATGGGAAATAAAGGGACCCCGTTAATTACACTTGCTTGTTTTCTTTTGTGAGTAAAGACAATTATATCACAATGTCACAGAATAGTTTACCTAATTAAAATGTACGATCTTAAAAGCGACCCTGATAAGACGTTCTAATTATCTAGTTTTAATCACTGAGTAAGTACTGTACCTAGAAGTTCTACTTAATTAATTTTAGATCCGATCAGATGTGAATTTTAGAAGTGGTTCTTGTTCCTACTTGAATTAAGGATCAACACCTACTTTAATTTACTGTCACACTACTTAGCAAGATGATCATAGCATCTAATTGCTGAAACTTATTTTATTAGACTACTGTTTAGTATGCAACCCCTGCGCCACTCACGGAAGATGATTTATCAACCCGTCGCACCCGGGAAGGAATGGATGGCGTCGCAGAAAATTGTTACCGGTATTATCGGAACGGTAAAAGGGCGCTGAACGCTCAGACCCCGCTTGCGATATGACAGATTGCTTATTGCGCTCTTTGCGTGTCTATATCATGTAGTTTTGATCCTTTTTATTTTCTGTTTATTGTAGTTTCCTGTAAGTACCTGTTAGAAAATGTAACTAATTATTATTTTGACAGCTTATGAAAGCCTTGAAAAGATCATTTTAAGCCATTTTTGATAACCGAATGTCAATGATATCCCTTTATATTGAAGATTCTGTTAGATTACGCTGGCCCAATATTACACGGTTCTATGTTACATTTTCAAGATACTCGTAGTCACTATGACAATGTTCACAGTTCGATAAAAGTGAAACATAAAACCCTGTAATATTACTAATATTGGGCCAGCGAGATGTCAATATCACGTAGGTAGTTTTATGTTTGATGTTTTTGATTTTCTGGTTATTGTTCTCTGTACCTACCTGTAATATCTAGAAAGTGTAATGTAACTGGTTATTATTTTGTCTGCTTACGAAGCCTTATCTAAATAGGTAACTTTAAATGAGCAATTCTTGTATATTTATTATATTAAATATTAAATAAAGTAAAATAGTCAGGGGACTTGCCTCCAATGACGGAGCCCGGCCACCCGGGCAAGGACATAGGATAGCTTTTATTTACATCCCTTCCACTTAGACGAAGTCACGGGCAGAAACTAGTACGATACGAAACTATAAATGTGGCTTTATAACATAAAAAATACAGTTTTTTATGTTAGGGGTTTTTTAGCCTTCGCACTTAGGGGCTTTCGTAAAACGTAGGTATGCAAAGGCAACATTTAAAAACACAATAAATATGAATTATCATTCTAATTGTTGCGCTAAAGCTTAACAGGCTTAAAAACGAACAAAAACATGAAAAAGGGTTGATGAAACAATTATTTAAGTCGGGTTGTTTCAACAAAG